>NC_032025.1:10565587-10646284 GCF_001865875.1 Lupinus angustifolius | reverse complement strand
TCCTTATGACCATGGCTTTGTTCCCACAACCTAATGTGTATGCCCATACATACACCCGAATGGAACATCCATGGTCCAGACCGAAGAAACCCCAAATGAGTTCATGGTGAAGAAGAAGAACATACCTTGTTGAGCCATTTCCGGAATCTCGAAGGTATGAGGGTGAGATGATCTTCCAGATGACAGAGCGCCTTACGGTTTTCCTTTAGTTCTCTCTAGAGGGGAATGAGAGAATACCTTAGTTTCTGAAAGTGTTGTTCTTAGGTTAGTTGGAGGAGGCTTATCCTTATGCCTTATAAGCCCTTATGGATGAGTGGATAGTGTTATCCTATTCTGGATAACATTATTCTCATCCTACCTTATTCTCCTCCACCTTTAAAACCTGTTACTCTACAAATAGGGACCATAACCCATAAAAGTAACCCCGTAGTGGTTACTACTTTAGTTGCAATAATTCTGGTTCAGTCCCTTCATCAAATCAGAAATTGTCTGAAGGTATCTACACTTATTATTATTTCATGACACATATGCCCTTTAGCCACAAATTAATTACTTAAGATCATTTTATATTTTGGCTAATTACATAATGGCCATAACACAATTGTAGAATTATATTTGTGACCCATAAATTGTCAGAAATTCCAACATAAGGTTGTTACTTTTGCAAGGTTTATTTTGGAGAAGAGGAAAATTACTCTAGCCTTGTTCAATTTGTAGTAAATCTAAGATTTAGTACGTACTTTCTAATCCTAAGGTGATGATAGCTTAGAGGCTAGATTCTTTTCTAGGCTCCAAGTATAATAAAGGAAATTGTGAATAGAATATCAAACACAAGATGTTCCCATATTCTCATGGCAATTCTGAACAATGTTTTTCATTCATAACACAAGCATTGAGTATGGAGCGTAATTCATGAGTTAGAATCCTCTTCGGGGTGAGAGAAAATACAGAAAAAACGAAATGAAGGTACTTTTATCTTTTTTGTTTACAGTGACATGACACTTTACACTTAAAACTGAAAGAAAAAATGACTACCCTCTTCTGAGGTGACCTTGTTCATGTGTTCATAAAAATGATGAGATTATAAAACACGGTTAAAAAATCTCACTAGATATGAGAGAATGACAAGCAATTACCTCAATTTTACACCTAGTTTTACTGATTTGTAACTTTCCTCAAACCAGCTTTTGATCTTAGTTGAGGCATTCAACACATACAAACTACATGCATACAGAACACCGAGTCAAACAAGCAAAAAAAACTTATTTCATGATGAAAAAATAAGAAGCACCCGTGGTCTATTGGTAGAATATACACTGCCACCCTAGATGGATGAAGATCATCTGTCTTCAATGTGTCTCATTTACTATTCCAAGCTAATCACATATTGATATATGAATAGAAAATATTTTTAAAAATAAAAAATAACTCTAATTAGCTTGGAATATAGACACTTTGTCCTATCATAGAGATTCCTATTGTGGTTTGTGCATAAAAATAGCTGTGAAAGAAGGGTACTCAACCTTAACCCACAACATTCACCCAATACTACATTTTTTTTTGCAAACAAGCACAAAAAACCATTTTATGTCGAATCTCGGAAAGTGTTAGTATGGGATTTAGATTTCTGAATACGAATGGACTTTGTTTAGAATTAGTAATACAATTTTCACAATGTTTAATATTTTTCTTACATTAGAGACTAATTGTTATTCCCCACTTCGCCCCTATAATTTTTTTTTATAGGCAAGTTGTACTAAAAGAACAAGATCATTCAGAGATTTTTAGAATACATAGTGTGAACGCCTATTTTTTGTTTGGTCCAGAAAAAACCCAAAACTTTTTTAAATAAAAAATATAGAATTCCAAAAATACTTTTAAAAATAATAAAACTAAACATGTTATGTCAAAGTTCCTAAATCTAAATGATTAGGTTAACCAAAGTTCAAATTTAAAATAATAAGACATTAAAATTCCTAAATCTAAGTGATTAGGTTAGCCAAATTCAAGTTTAAAGTAATTGAATTCTCAAAAAAAAAATGATTTTTTTAGAGTTATTCTAAAAATTATAATACTAAATAAATAAAAATAAAAGATAAGTGAATTAAAGAGTTGATTGTATTATCATATAAATTTAAGATTTGAAAATATGTAATTTGAATCACATCATATCCATTTTATTAGTTGCATGAATCACCTTGATAATAACTAAATCTTTAAGGATTCAAAAATCAAATCAAGATTGCGATATGAAAATACGCAAATCAAATCAAATTAGAAAATTCATATCAATCTAATTGTGTTACACAAATCAATTTTATTAGAAAATTAAATCTTTAGAGATTTGGAATCAAATAAATCAAGGTTGTAAATCAATCAAATAAGTTAAAGATCACAATTAGGAAATATGCAAATCAAGTTAAGATTGAATTTTTTTATATCAATCTGATTGTGTTGCACAAATAATTTTAATTATAATAATTAATCTTTAGAGATTTGATTCGATGAAAAATTAAACTTTTAAAGATTGGAATCTAAGTAAATTAAGGATGCAATATGAGAATAAGCAAATCAAATTAAATCAAATTAAATCAAATCAAATCAAGCAAATTTCAAATCAATTTGATTATGTTGTAAATCTAATTTATTTCCCTTAACCTCCTCTAATCAATTAATGGGAGATATTCTCCTCATTAACGTGATAAGTCATAGTCTATAAATAAAATGTCTTATTCACCAAAGAAGAGGGGAAATTCCACACTAAAGAAAGACACTCTCAAGAAAAACTCTTTCTAACAAAAGACCTTTAAAAAAAGAGTCATCATCCCAACAATTCCAAAAAAATACCCAAAAGAAAGCAATTCCCGGAAATGCCAAAAAAGTACTAAAAATTACTATTTTTGACTGCTAGAGTCTTTTCCGCTTTGCGAGTTTTTTTCCAGTATTGGGGCATTAAATTATTTTAAGCTTTTAGCAATAAAGTGTGTTCTGCAAAAAGATATAACTTTATTTCCGGCCAGAACCATGAGAGTTGATCAACGTAGCTTACTTTGATCCTAGCGTGCCACATAGTTAGCTCTAATCCTAGTGTGCCACATAGCTAGCTCTAATTTGTTATACTAATCAATACCTTCCATACTACATACAACACATGATCTATTTCCATACAGTGCTAAAAATCTCATTCCTTTGTTACCAGGTTTGTCTCTATTTGATTTAGTTCATCACTTTGTTATATCATAATGTTAATATTAAGTTTGTAAAAATAATTTTGCTATAAATAATTTATTTATTGTACTGTGTAGAGATTCAATAATAATGATATTTGCTCAATCAAATTTTGTTGAAAGTAGGAACAAACACCATAAAGAAAAAGAATTCCTATTCTTTTGGAAAAGGTTATCAAAACTATTTTTTTTTGTCATTATTTTTTGCAATTGATTTATTATTTTTCTATAATCGAACATCAAATGTCATTAACAAATAATCAGATTTCACTAAAGAAAATCAAGATAACTATTAATGAAATTATTCAAGTTAATAGAATATATTTAACATGGTAAAAGTAGCAAAACAAAAAATCATTTTCATATATCCACCAATTAATCAAACATTTTTGATAACTTATAAAATTCTTTTCTGTAAATAATTAGAATTGTGACTAATAAAAAATTGAACATTTTTTATAAATAAAATATGACAACAAGTACTTTTCAAAAAATAAAATAATTTTGAGAGTTAATCAAATATGGAGAAAAGGTCGCCTTGAAGGCCTCTTTATTCTCAAATCATCTTCGAAAGGTCGCACTATGCCGCTTCTTTTCGACCGATTAAATCTCAAAATCGTTTAAAAGTTTGTTTTTTAATTAATTAAATGACAAAAATTAACCAAGTAAATAAAAACCTTTTTTTCTCTAGTAAATAAACATGCAAAATCAACATTTTTTACCACAAAATATGCTTTCCTTAATTAAAATATACCTAACCAACAAACGTTTTTCTACCTAAAGAACTACGTAAGCCTTGATTCCCTTAATAGAGATATGTAGGACCAAGGTCAATCTTGTCAGACACAATAACAAAAATAAATAATTTTTTTCTTCATAATAATTAATTAATTAATCAGATAATTTAATAAAATAATAATAATAATAATAATAATAATAATAAAGTCATATATTTTAATGAAGGGTACCGCTTATGGTGGGCAGGTAGGGTGTTAATACTTTCCTTACCTTGTAGCCGACTCCCAAACCTGAATATCAAAAATCCAAAAACCCAGGGTAATTGAGCTTAAAAGACTTTTCTACATTTTTAACTATAAAATGTAGTGGCGACTCTAAACAAAGTCGTGCCGCCGAAAATCGTGGCGCGACAGTTGGCGACTCTGCCCGAGACTTTTTTGAGAGAGTCTGACCCATAATCAATAAAATGTGTGACTGTTTGTTTATTATTATTATTATTTATTTTCTATTTGGTTAATTAGTTAATTTCTAACAACACGAAAATTGCATGCTTAATTATTAATCCTATGGTATGATATCAATAAGAATTATGTGCTTAATTATTAATTGTATGTTATAAATATGAATTGCAAGCTTATTTATTAATTGTATGTTATAAACATGAATTGCATGCTTAATTAATAATTATATGTTGTATGTATGGATTATATATTATAAATATTAAATGCATGTTTTATGTATTTATTATTTTCGTTATTGAGTGATATATCATGTACATATTTTAGGCACACATATTCCCTACACCCGAGTATTAGTGATACATTTTTGAATATAAGGCACACTAGTCGCTTCTAAGTATTGGTGATGTGAACCACTCATATTGTTACCTCTTATTATGTGTTAGCCGCTTGAGCTTGTCTCCTGTTTCTAACCTCATAATATTTGGGTTTCTCTATTTGAGAGATGTAATATGAGCAATTTATAGGGAGTCTAAAACTTGCCAAAGACATCTATTGTATGTTAGAACTCTATCCTAAGATATTGTACTTGTTGGGAATCTTGTTTGTATTATAGTATATTGTTTGAAATTTTGTCATGTAAAATAAAAATCATGTAAAATATTGCACCCTTGAGGGGAACTCATATTCCCCTAACAAGGAGATTATCATAAAAATAAATATGAATTTTATTTTAGCCCTAAGCTAGCCTGAACGATAAAAATAAAAGAAATAATTTAAAAAAAATATATATATATATACATGTTTAAATCGTAATGATGACTAAACCACCCCTAAGATAGAGTCCATTATCCTAAGGGGCATGTATTTTTTATTTTAGACATTTCATTCATCATGCATTAATAAAAAAATACATCGTTCAAAAAATTCATTCATGAATGTATAAACATAAAAAGTACATATTCAAACATTCACTCAGTTATTCATTAATTTATGCATTCAAAAAATAAAAATATTTATTGATTGACTTATGCATTAAAAAATAAAAATCTTCATTGATTGACTTACGCATTTATTCATGCCTTCAAAAAGATTTTTTTATTGATTGACCTATATGTACATTCACACACACATATATATATGAAAATTCATCATTCACTACTTATGCATGCATTTATTCATTCATCATAAGTACATACATTAAAAAAACATATCATTAAAAAAAAATTATTCCATCTATGGATACGCTAACTCAAAATAAAACTATCATTCAAAATAATTCATTCATGCATTCATATAAGAAAAATGCATTACTCATACATTATTTTAATTAGCTATCCATACATGCATTTAAAAAAGAAAAAATACATCATTCATACATTCTCTTATTTATTTATATTTTTATTCATTCACTCATACATCAAAATATATATAATTCATGCCTTCATTCATTCATGTAAAATAATACATATAACTCAAACATTTATTCCTTCACTGATTCATTTCATTACCCACTCAAGAACTAAAAAGAAAAAAAGAAAAAAACATTATTTAAACACTCATTGACTTATGCCTCATACATTCATTAAAAAGAGTACATTACTCATATATTCATCCACTCATGCAAACGAACAGAAAAAATTCGTTCATTCAATCATACATTCAAAAATAAAAAAAATCGATTGACTTATTCATTCGTTTATCACATTAAAAAAATCTTTATTAAGTGACTTATGCATTTATTTATTCATTCAATTATCCATACATACATTATACACTCTTCTAGTGATTCACTCATTAATTCATGCATACATGCATTTTAAAAAAATAAATAAATTATACATTCATTTAAAAAAAATAAAAATACAATAATCAGACATCCATCTACATTTTATTCAATCATTCTAAAAAAATTCATTCATATATTCATAAAGAAAAGTAATCACTCATTAACTTAGGCATTCATTCATGCATAAAAATTAGTAAGCATTCATTTACTCGCTAATGTATACATACAATTTAAAAAAAATAAACACATCATTCATTTATTCATACATTCATAAAACAAAAAATAAAATAAAAACATTCAAACATTCTACTTAATGCATTACTACATCATACATTTTAATCTCATATCTCACCATGTCATTGCATTTATTGTAACAAATCCTGTCATCTCATCATAAAAAATATATTTTATACACCTTCTCATAGCCTCCATGTATTCAAAGTCTCATGTATCATAAAAAAATCAATCACATGCATGCATCATATGCTTTAAAAATAATAGTCTCACATCATTCATACATCAAAGCATAAATGAAATGCATCATCATCTTTAAGTATAGCTTAAGGTCGGCATCACTTACATTTCATGCATCATTTTGAGTAATAAGTTGCATTTTAATTCAAAGTAATAGGATAAGAGAAAAATATTCACTTCATGCACATCATGCATTAATAAGAAGTCATTTTTCTACACGTATTTCATGATCTCATTGCTAAGGGCACTTACAAATTTGAAGATTGATTTTAATAACAATATTGTTAGACTAGACTGAAAGCAATTAATATCGAAACTGAAGACATTCAAGAAGATAGAGAACTCCCAGTTTGTGGTTAAGTCCATACTCGACAGTGCATTGTCTTCAACCTCAACTAAATTGGAGACCAAATTTAAAAAATTATCCTCACTTGAGAACCCCAGCCAAGGTTAAATCACTCATTCACTCAGGTTTCATGAACAAAGATTTACTTTCGTATGCATATATTTTTAACAAGTATATACTAAAACATTGATCATGCAAATTTCACCATCTCATACCTCACCCTACCAATCATATTTACTCAAAAAAACATAGAACCAAATAAACACAATTAAAATTAATCTATGATTAAAATGAGACATTTGATTAAAAAATGATTCAAAAGTAAAATGGAGGATGATGCAAATGCTAGAACCAAAAAAATGATGTACATCTTCAAGCAAATTTTTCTAATGACACAATGCATTTTTTTTGTAATTCCTAAACATCTAGGAGATATCCCTAGTCACCCTATTTGAGCCCAGACATAACGAAATGAGATAATTTTTTAATAACCCTCAATATTTCAATAGCCCGTGGAGGATAGCTTTCCAATAGTTTTCATTGACATTCAATTATTAAAGAAAAATATTATTTTTTATCAATCATGTGACCGAATGATAAAAAATACAAAGAGCATTCCTCTGCTAAAAAAACCAAAAGCAACAAAAGAGAGCAAAACAAAAGCTCGCTGAGAATCTTCAATTAATATCTCAGGCAAAAGTTAGGGCAAAGTAAAGTGCAACATGAAAAAATTTCGCCTAAATCTAGGCCATTCTTATCCAGAAAATTATCTTAATAGTTGAATGTCATGCTAGAAAACTATTGAAAAATAGGAAAAAGAAGAAAGGTGAAAGGTGAGTATGGGAAACACAAGTTTTGAGCCTTATATCCTTTTCTTGAAAACCCTTAGCCTAGACACACAAGCTTAAAAAGACCTTGTTGAGGACTTATTTGCCTAAGATGCGCATAAAAAAACACTAACTCCACAAGTCTCATAAAATTTTGATATCTCATCTTTAATGCATAAGTTAAAATTTATTTTCTCACTATTATCATAACTTCACCATCTCTCATAAGCCAAACACAAACTAAATTCTATCGTAACCACCATCACATCTACATTAGCCAAACCCAAATTGAATTCTATCATCATTATCATCATCACCATGTCTACCCAAGCCAAACTTATATTAAATTTTGTCATCACCACCATATCACCTCTCATAGCCCAAACACTTACCAAAATTTGCATGATCATTGTTTTAGAAAAAGTTATGCATGAAATAAGGAGTAATAAAGGCAAAATAAAATTGGAAGCCTCTCAAACTGGGGCGAGTTTTAAGATGATTCATGGTCTAAAGTCTTACAGTCCAAGTTTACCAAATCAAATTGAATTGAAGAATGACTCGAATTATCTCACACTGGGGCAATGGAAGGTCACAAGAAGCCCAAAATGGGGCAACTTTTGGAGTTGATCTCATTTTCTTGTGAAAGTTTATAAAAAACTCAAAACTTGGGCAATTGTGAAGTGACTCAATAAGTTGATTCGACCTCAAGAGAAGGAGGAAAATCTTAAGTTATCATCTTCAAGGATAACTTCAACAATGACTTATACAAGTCTCCTATTTCATATGAACAAGACCATCACATTTGAGGGTGTTTACAAAAAAAAAAGCAAATAAAAAAAAAAACAAAACAAAAAATGCTAGGTTGAAAACCCACGTAGGCAACCTAGGAAAAGGAGAGAGGTTCTAAGTCGAAAACCTACAAAAGGAGGCTTATGGTCATAATAAAATGAGAGAATTCCCGACATATGCCTACATAAGGTATTCTAGGCAAAAGTTAGGGAAAATTAAATGAACACCCTCAAAGTGAAGGCTTAATACTACTCATCATCAATCACCCAAACTGGAGCAAATTTATGAGCAATACCACTTGGATAAAGACATGAGTTCAAAATAAGGACACTGGGGCAATGTCATTGTCACAAGAAAACCAACACTCTGGAATTCCTTAGCTAGTCTACACTAGGGCAATATGACTGGGTTTAGTCATTGTCCTCAATATTATACTGGAGCAATTTTACGGATCACCTTAAAAAAAGTGTCTTCAAGTAAACTGGGACAAATTTTGATGGGTGAAAATTTATGGTCCCACTCAATAGAAGACAATAAGTGTCGCTTTAGTCGAGTCTATTAAAGTTGACGAGTTTCATCCAACAAATATAAAAATAAACCATGAGTGATACCTTAGAACATTGGTGCATGGCTCTTACCCTTCTTTCCATTACATTCAAACAAAACATATAGTATTCATATCATACATGATATACATATATTACAACATAACTATATCTAGCAATGCATAATCACATTCATACATTAATCATTATAGCGCAAACAAATAAACAAAACATTGCTTAATCATACATTGCACATGCATCTTCATATTATTCTTCCAATAAACATAAACAAACAAATAAACATTATGTTGCATATAACAAAACATTCAAACATGCATCTTCACAGTATTCTTCCAATAAACATAAACAAACAAATAAACATTGTGTTGCATATAATGAATCATTCAAACATGCATCCCTACATTATTCTTCTAATAAGCACAAGCTAACAAACAAAACATTTTATAATCAAGTATTCAAACATGCATCTCCATATTATTCTTCCAATAAGCACAAACAAACAAAACATTGCAAAATCGTTCATTGCATATAACCAAGCATTCAAACATGCATCTCTACATTATAACCATAAGCAAACAAATAAAACATTACATAGCGCATAACCATGCATTCTAATATGCATTTCTACATCATGTCCACATAACTAATTGGTGCGGGACCATCCCATTCCACAAGATATTTTTCTAGACACACCAAACACTTCTTTACGGCAGCATAGGTGCCTCAGCAAATTCCTGATTCCTTATGGCAACAAGGGTGCCTCAACAAACCCCTGAATCCTTTTGGCAGAATGAGTGCCTCAGCAAATCCCTGGATCATTTTGGCAGCATCAGTGCCACAGCAAATCCCTGCATCGTTTTGGCAGCATGAGAGCCTCGGCAAATCCCTGAATCATTTTGGCAGCATGGGTGCATCGGCAAATCCTTGAATCATTTTGGCAGCATGAGTGCTTCAGCAAATCCCTGAATCGTTTTGGTAGCACAGGTGCCTCAACAAATCCCTGAATGCACGGGTGCCTCAGCAAATCCCTGAATCATTTCGGCAACACGGGTGCCTCAGCGAATCCTTGAATCATTTCGGCAGCATGGGTGCCTCAGCAAATCCTGAATCATTTTGGCAGCACGGATGCCTCAACAAATCCCTGAATCATTTTGGCAGCACGGGTGCCTCAACAAATCCCTGAATCATTATGACACCACGGGTGCCTTAGCAAATCCCTGGTCCATCACGACAAATGCTATAATTGCATCAACAAATCCCTGGTCCATCACGACAAACGTGCGAACTGCCTCAACAAATCCCTGTTCCACACTAAAGAAAGGCACTCAAGAAAAACTCTTTCTAACAAAAGACCTCTATAAAAGGAGCCATGATTCCCAACAATTTCAAAAAAATACACAAAAGAAAGCAATTCCAGGAAATGCCAAAAAAAAGTACTAAAAATTACTATTTTTGACTGTTAGAGTCTTTCCGCTTTGAGAGTTTTTTTTTTCTAGTATTGGGGCATTAGGTTATTGTAAGCTTGTAGCAATAAAGTGTGTTCTGCAAAAATGTATAACTTTATTTTCGGCCAGAACAATGAGAGTTGATCAACATAGCTTGCTCTGATCCTAGCGTGCCACATAGCTAGCTCTAATTTGTTATACTAATCAATACCTTCCATACTGCAACACATGATTTATTTCCCTATAATGCTAAAAATATCATTCCTTTGTAACCAAAATGGGGGGATTCCACATTAAAGAAAGACACTCTCAAGAAAAACTCTTTCTAATAAAAGACCTCTAAAAAAGGAGCCATCATTCCCAACAATTCCAAAAAATACCCAAAAGAAAGCAATTCCAAAAAAGGCCAAAAAAAGTACTAAAAATTACTATTTTCGATTGCTAGAGTCTTTTTTCGTTTTGAGAGTTTTTTCTAGTATTGGGGCATTGGGTTATTAGGTTATTGTAAGCTTGTAGCAATAAAGTGTGTTCTGCAAAAAGGTATAACTTTATTTCCCAGCCAGAACCATGAGAATTGATCAACGTAGCTTGCTCTAATCCTAGCGTGCCACATAGCTAGCTCTAATTTGTTGTACTAATCAATACCTTCCATATTGCAACACATGATCTATTTCCCTACAATGCTAAAAATCTCATTCCTTTGTAACTAGGGTTGTCTCTATTTGATCTAGTTCATCACTTTGTTATATCATAATGCTAATATTAAGTCTGTAAAAATAAATTTTCTATAAATAATTTTTTTTTACTGTGTAGAGAATCAATAATAATGATATTTGTTAAATCAAAATTTTGTTGAAAGTAGGAAAAAACACCATAGACAAAAAGAATTCCTATTCTTTTGGAAAAGGTCATCAAAACTGTTTTTTTGTGTCATTATTTTTTGCAATTGATTTATTATTTTCCTATAATCGATCATCAAAGGTCATTAATAAATAATCAGATTCCACTAAAGAAAATGAAGATAACTATTAATGAAATTATTCGAGTTAATAGAATATATTTTAATATGGTAAAAGTAGCAAAGCAAAAAATCATTTTCATATATCCACCAATTAATCAAACTTTTTTGATAACTTATAAAATTCTTTTCAGTAAATAATTAGAAGTGTGACTAATAAAAAATTGAACATTTTTTTATAAATAAAACATGACAACAAATACTTTTCAAAAAATAAAATAATTTTGAGAGTTAATCAAATATGGAGAAAAGGTCGCATTGAAGGCCTCTTTATTCTCAAATCATCTTCGAAAGGTCGCACTATGCCGCTTCTTTTCCCTTAATAAAAAAAATTTCCAAAGGTGAACTAACTAATAAAGTTTTACGCTATCTTGACAGGAGATGACAACCTAAAGTAACTACAATCATGGAATCTAAGGACCTTGATTCCATGCCATTGGCAATATTATTCGGAAAGCTTCAAGAGCATGAGTTGGAGCTTGGACGCTTGACCATGCCTGAAGAGTCAGACTACAAGAAAAAGGCATATCCTTAATGAAATAACATCACAACCTACTTAAGAGATAGATAACGATGACTCTGACTCTGACATTGAAGAAGAAATGTTAAACCTTCTCGTATGAAATGCATGAAGAACTAAAGAAATTAGCTAGAATTAGTGTCGATAGAAAATGGGTAATTCTGCTAAATGATCAAAAAATAATACAACTACAAAAAGAATTAGATGAGCTGAAATTAGAAAATGAGACTTTAGATCTAATTTTTTCTTGTAATTCATGCGACTACTCTAACGATAAATTATGTCAAACTATTGTCTGTGTGTCTTGCGAGGACTTGAAAAATGAGAATTTTAAACTAAATGAAAAACTCACAAAACTTACAGATAATCAACACCAATTAGATACCTTGCTATGTAAAACAAGAAATGTTGGTGACCACACTAGATTAGGGTATATCCCCCCTTCATAGAAATAAACCATATAGGAAACCTGTAACTCGTTCTAATAAAAAGTCTTATAATAAAAATAGAGTTCCTACATGTTTCTATTGTGGCACACATGCTCACACCTCTTACTCCTGTTACAACAGGAAATATGGGATACCGAGTGGTGTTTACGCTTGGGTGAAAAAGGGAGATAACTCCCTGGTTACTAACAGAAAAGGACCCAATATAATTTGGGTACCTGAAACCAGCAAGTGATCTACTTTGCAGGTATGTCTTCGAACACATGGACAACATTGGTATCATGACAGCGAGTGTTCGAGACATATGACTGGAGATAAGTCAAAATTCCTAGACTTATCATTGAAAGAAAAATGTTTCATCACATACGGAGATAACAACAAAGGAAAGATCCTAGGCACCGGAAAAATTGGCAACTCAACTCATGTTGTAATCGAGAATGTTCTATACGTCGAAAGTTTGGAATATAATCTTTTGAGTATTAGCCAACTCTGCGACGAAGGTAATTGTGTGTCATTTGATTCTGATTGTTGAATAATTCGTGACGTTTTATCTAATAATGTAAAGTTTGTCTCCTATCGTGTTAATAACATTTATATGGTTGACCTGGAGGATGTCACTTCTCTTTTCTCAAAATGTTTTATTTCAAAAGAAGACATCTGGCTTTGGCATAGACGGGGTCGCTCACATTCATGTGAAGCATCTATAAAAATTATCTAAAATTAATTTGGTTATTGGTCTGCCAAAACTTGATTTTAAAACTCATGATTCTTTTGACATGTGTCAAAAATGTAAACAAGTAAAGAATTCTTTTAGTAAAAAGAATGTGATATCCACTACTAGACCTTTGGAGCTTCTTCATATGGACTTGTTTGGACCGTCGCAAATCATGAGTTTTGGTGGAAGTTTTTATGCTTTGGTAATTGTTGATGATTTTTCTAGATTCACATGAATCCTATTTTTGGCATCTAAGAAGGATGCATATAAATATTTTAAATGTCTAGCAAAAAAAATTCAAAACTAGTATAACCTTAAAATTGTTTACATACGATCCGACCATAGCGGAGAATTTGAAAAACATAAGTTTAATAAATTTTGTAATAAGTGTGGCATCATGCATCAGTTCTCGGCTTCTCGTACACCTCAACAAAATGGAGTTGTTGAGAGGAAAAATAGAGTTCTAGAAGAACTCTCAAGGATCATGCTAAATGAGAGCAAGGTTCCCAAATATTTTTGGGCTGATGCAGTACACACTGCCTGTTATGTAATGAATCGAATACTTCTTAGACCTACTTTTTCGAAAACCCCATATGAGATTTTAAAAGGTCGAAAGCCGAATATTGCTCATCTTCATGCATTCGGGTGCAAATGTTTTATTTTGAATAATGGAAAAAGAATTTTGGGAAAATTTTACTCGAAGGCTGATGAGGGCATATTCCTAAGGTATTCATTACATAGTAAGGCTTTTCTTATATTTAATAAGTATTCCATGCAAGTAGAAGAGTCTATTCATATTCATTTTGACGAATCTTCTCCAAAAGAGAAGAGAAAGGTCTTTCCTGATGATGTTTTAGGTGCACTAGAAAAATATTATACAAGGGACATGAACCAAAATCAACAAGAAGATGCAGAACAAATAGTTCAAGATGACCATCAAGACATGCCGATTACGTGGAAGACCAAAAAGCATCATCCACTAGACAAGGTAATAGGTGACATATCTACGGGGTTGGTAACCCGTAGTTCTTTACGTAATTTCTGTAATTTCGTTGCATTTGTGTCTCAGATTGAGCTAAAGACCATCGATGAAGCCATCGAGGATGTACACTGGGGTATAGCTATGCAAGAGGAGCTAAACCATGTTGAGCGTAATAATGTTTGGGACTTGGTCCCTAAACCAAAATAACATCCAGTGATTGATACGAGATGGGTCTTTCGTAATAAGCTCGATGAATCTAGCTTGATCATTAGAAATAAGGCTTGTTTAGTGGCCAAAGGCTACAACCAGGAGGACATCGACTATGATGAGACCTACGCTCCTGTAGCCAGACTTGAGGCCATTAGGATGTTATTATCATTCGCATCTATTATGATTTTTAAGCACTTCCAAATGGATGTTAAGAGCGCATTTTTAAATGGATATATTCAACAGGAGGTGTACATAGACCAACCACCAAGGTTTGAAAACTTCAAATACCCGAACCATGTATCTAAACTCAAGAAGGCCCTTTATGTCCTGAAACAGGCTCCCAGATCCTGGTACGATAGATTGAGTTCGTTCCTATTACAAAAAAGGTTCTAAAGAGGTTTGGTCGACACCACTCTCTTTATCCGTAGATTAGATAATCACGTTTTTCTTGTTCAAATATATGTTGATGATATAATCTTCGGATTTACTAATGACATCCTTTGTAAGAAATTTTCTGAGATGATGCAGGGCGAGTTCAAGATGTCGATGATGGGTGAGCTGGCCTTCTTCCTTGGGCTTCAGAGTAAACAAATGGAAAGTGGCATCTTCATTCATCAATCGAAATATTGCAAGGAATTACTAAAGAAATTTGATATGGAGCAATATAAAGATGCATATACTCCTATGACGTCTTCATGCTATCTAGAAAAAAGATGAAAAGGGAAAAGCTATCGAGGTAACCAAATATCGTGGGATTATCGGCTCTTTATTATATTTGACTGCAAGCCGCCCCGATATTATGTTTAGTGTTTGTATGTGTGCTAGATTTCAAGTATTGCCTAAAGATTCATATTATATTATTGTTAAACGCATCATGAGATATTTAAAAGGAAACAATAAATATGGGATTATGGTATCCTAAGGATGCCTCATTATCCTTGATAGGTTACTCTGATTCTGACTTCGTTGGGTGTAAGTTGGATCAAAATAGCACTAGTGGGACTTGTCATCTATTATACAGTTCCTTAGTGGCATGACACAACAAAAAGCAAGCATGCGTTGCTTTGTCCACCGTATAAGCAGGATAGATTGCCGCTGGCGTGCGTTGCGCTCAAATGGTTTGGATGAAGCAGCAACTTAAGGACTTTGGGCTTAAACTAGTAAAAGATTCCCATTAAGTGTGATAATACGAGTGCCATCAACCTTTCCAAGAATCCCGTTTTGCATTCAAGAACCAAGCATATAGAAATGAGGCACCATTTTTTACGTGATCATGTTCAAAAAGGTGATTGTGTGCTAGAATTTGTAGAAGCCTCTAAGCAATTAGCGGATATTTTCACCAAGCCCTTCTCACGAGATACTTTCTATGTTCTTCGAAGAAAACTAGGAATCCTTGGTGAAAAATATCTTCGTTGAGTTTATGTTATTGCCTTGCATGATTATTTGCCTTGTATGCTTCAAAATGAAAATATGTTGAATGATAGTTATTCCTTGTATGATCCATGATTCTATAAATAAGCGCTATGTATATATGTGACTGCTCAATATTGTATTTTAAAAGTTACAAATCTTGGCATGTTTTTAAACATCCAAAATGTTGTTTCTGATGCTATTTAATCAATTAAGGCCTCATTTTAATCGATTACCTAGGTGCAATTTTTAAAACCTGATATTTTTAACTTGGTTAATTGATTAAGACTGGTAGTTAATCGATTAACGACACCAGTTAAATAGAAACAGAAGTGTTTCTGGGCATTTTTCAAAACCTCTCTCGTCCCCTTTTCTCTCAAATCTCAGAGGAACAAGTTCAATATCATTCCTAAACTTTAACCTAGCCTAAAACCGAATGCTCCAACCCCATCCCACTCCATAAACCTTCTTCTCCATCACTAATTTCCAAGAAATCCGATTACCCCCAATTCTAAACCCTAAGTTAGGGTTTCCCGTGAATCCTTCCATTAAACCTTCAAATTAGCAAGGTTCTCAGCTAAAAGTGGAGAGAGGTCGTGCAAAAATGATCAAGGCAACCGCTCAACGTCCACCACGTGCTCCAAAAGCCGTACCCTCGAACCAACAGGTAAGGCAGGACCGTGGAGACCCGTATTATTCTTTGATTTTGCAAGAGACATGGTTGCTCAAGTTTAAGGGAAGAAAACCTACATACATCAGGTATGCCAATTTGACTTGGTTAACGGAACAAAACTTTGATTTTCCACATGGAATGCAAGCACAAGGGGTTGTCCCCCTTTTTGGAATTGAAAGGTAATATCTACCCTTCTCTAGTTAGGGAATATTATGCTAATTTTAGATACAAGGATAGGAAATGATAATTGGAAAATTGTTTGAGTTAAATGATGACATATTCATGAATGTGGGTGGATTATCGTGTAATGGTGCTAGTTTGGGAGACTGTGATTGGGTTAACAATTCTTTTGATGTTGCTGAAGTGTATAAGTCATGTTTGAGGAGACCACAATTGTATGTTCAAGGTGAATTGACAAAAGTTGGGTCGTTGTCTATAGAGAATAGGCTCCTGCACTATTTGATTGCATACATTCTGATTCAAAGAACACAAATCATGCACAATCTACCGTGAATGACTTGAGGTTCATGTATTCCGTCAAGGAGAATGTGATAATTAACTGGCCTGAAGAAATCCTGAAGGTCATGTACAGTGTTTCTACATCGCAATCAAAGTTGATTCCCTCACGCATTATTGACTATTTGCATATTGATGTTTCTGATACTATTGTTATGGAATATTCTGATAAAGATCATTTGGTTGGTGAGAGTTTGATTCATAAGATGGGCATCTACAAGTATAGCAACATATGGCAATACCAAGAGGATTTCAATACTGTGAACCTCGACCCATCTGGTGAGGATGATCAAGATGAAACACATGAGCCAAATGCTACTACTCAGGGGGAGTCTTCTGGAAATGCAACACAATAACCAGCCTTTGGACAAGCTCACTTGGATGCTATGGAACAACGTCTCAACAACAGGATGGACCTTCATTTTCAGTCTCTGAAGGACTCAGATTTAAAGAATTTTGAGGAGCGTCCGAATGCCTACATAGATAATCATTATCAATCCTTGAGGAACTTCGTTCAGACAACTGTTGATTCACAAAACAAGAGGTTGTGTGCCGAGTTCAACAAGTTGAGCACCCTCGTCAAGGGTGGTGGTAGCTCGATCATTCCTGACGACAAAAACCCTCCATCTTATCCCCAGTTATGAGACCTTAGATCCTTAGGTCTATCCTTCCTAGTTTATGGATTATGTTGATCATTGTTTCCCTGTTGAGAACTTTATTCTATTTTGCATTCGGATTATAATAGCTTAATTACTTTTATTTTCCTAAAATTACGTTGGTATTATGCTTAAATATTGCTTACTGTTTTCAATTGCAAGTAATGCTTTAATGATTTCAAATTGTCTCTCTCATGCTAAATGGTTAATTATGTCGTAAATAGTATAGATTTATGTTTAATGGATCTTGATCGTGTTTGGTGTATGTACCCCTATTGATTGATTAAGCCTGTTGTTTACTGTTCATTTATATCAATGTTTAATCATTCCATGCTTAAATTGAATTAACATAGCCTTTCCTGCCATTAAATCAATTTTGTTGCTGTTTACTGTCAATTTAATCGATTAAGTACTGGTTTTAATCGATTAAATCATGTTAAAATGAGCATTTGTGCAATTTTGTTACACCTGGTTGATTAATTAAACGCCCAAAATTAATTGATTAATGACAGTCTGTTTTAACCAAATAACTCTTCTGACTTTTGACTAGAATTGAATATTTGTATCTTTTTGATAATATCAAAAGGGGGAGAAAAGTTGCTTGTTGTGTTTGATGTTATTTGCAAGTTGTATAATAGCTTCTGTAATAATCATTGCTTAACTAAGAGGGAGAGCAAAGCACTTTAAATTTGAATTAACAACCATTATGCAAATGTACAACATCGTCAAGCTACTTCACCAAAGTTAATATGATATTTGATGTGGTGTTTGTCATCATCAAAAAGGGGGAGACTGAAACTTAAAAGTATCAAGGATTGTACTAGCAATGTTTTGCCTATGTTTTGATGAAGACAAGAAATTAGTTAAAGCTTGAAGATGACTTAACAATCAACATGTCTAGAACTCATTGGTCATATCTAGACTAGGTTATATCAATAGAGTTATATTTCTAAGAAGTTTGGGATGTGTGCCTTAGTTAGTGAGTATAGATGAGGTAAACCTATATGCAAGTCTCACAAGCCATTATAATTGTCATATCATATTCATGAGGCATATCATCTAGTTTATTGTATGTTCATGCATTAAGCATACATGTTATATGTGCATATTAGGCATAATACAATTGCTAAAATATGTATAGGAGTCAAGCATAACATATAAGTAGTTTACCATTTAATCACGTTTTGATATATGCTGGTTAATCAATTAACATGGTGACTTAATCGATTAACGTGTCTGTTTTCTATTATAACTACGTAACTGAAAGCAACGGTTTGAAGGGTCAAATATGTTTTGTATAAGTTCTGGAAAATTACAGAAACATGTAGCATTGCATACTATTGTTTAGAGAGCATATTTTCATGATTTACTGTATAATAGGCAGAAGAGAGATGCATGTGTGAGGAAGAGAGATTCACATGCTTAGTTGATGTTGTTTATGATGTATTATATGTTGTTTTCATATGCTTAATCTCATCCATTCTTTCTTGCATTTTCATGCATTCTTATTAGAGATTTTTAGAGAAATATTTTGTGTTTACTGTTTTGTATTAACTCACATATGCATGATGGCTTGTGTTACTTGAGAGTGGATTAATCTTTGAGTGTCTCATTGTTGTAATTTGAGCATTTTAGTGCTTGGTAAAACTCTATTTTTGTATACTGATTTTGTACTTTGGGTTTAGTCTCTTGGTGTCTTACCAGTTACCACCATTGAGATAGAGTGAATCTTCACCAAGACTAGGAGGTCCTGAATTTAGTGCGAGAATCTTGGCTGGGGTTGGATCGCGAGAAAGGTTTTCTCAGGCGATAGGGATAGTCAAACCAAGGATTAGTTGTTCTTGAAATTCAAGAAAGAAGCGTCCAGAGTCTTGTAATTGAATTAGTGTATATGACAATACAAAGTGTTCAATATAGTGAAGATAAATCTCCCAAGATCATAAGGGGAAGCCTGAATTTAGTTTGCAAGTGGACCCGCAAACGAACCAGGATAACAATTCATTTGTGCAAGTTGTTCTCTCTTAATCTCTTTTATAATAATCACTCTTTTAATTTGTGGTTGAAGCTGATATTTTGCATACTAATACTTTACTATATCCTTGTTAATATTGCATAAAAATATTTGTTGTATCTCTGTTTGTTTGTTGGTAAATAACTGTGCAAGAAGCTGATATGAGAATTCGGTTTCTGTTGCGAGTTAATCGATTAAGCTCACTGGTTAATCGGTTACCTGGGTTGTTTTCCAGAACTTAATTTTGGTGCGAGAAGCGGTAATTGATAATCGCTACACCTATTCAACTCCCTCTTCTAGGTGTGTCTAGGTCATTGATACCTAACAATATTAAATCATTTCTCACGATACAAAAATCACAACATCCTCAATGACTAGATCCTTTAGAACTTTACCAATAACATCATGTATATTCAAAGATAATGATTGTGGTAGGACTTGACGCAAAAACTTGAAGCTAAAAATAGACACATTTTCAAACAGAGGAAGCAAACTCATAGCTAAGAAAAATATGCTTAATAAATGGCAAATTTACCTTGTTAGTAATATTACGGTATTGATGCACCTTTTAAATTACTTTTTAAAAACTCGGTAATTGGATTGCCGATTTTTTTATTCTTTTTTCCTACTCCACACATAACTCGGCACCTTTAGAGTATAGTTTATTTTATAACCATATTTTATTAGGGCATTGGTACTCCTTTTTTATTTTTACTCTCTTCACCAAAGTGACATATGTGTTGGAGATTTCGGTGTAAATTATACTTTTATTGAAATCTAAACTTGCCATGGTTGTACTGTTTAGTTGATTTTTTTTTAATAGCAAGGATATAAATCATCAATGGCATTGGAGTGTTATGTTTTTTTTATCCCAATAATATTGCACTATAAAAGGAAGAAAATTGTTAAGATTTAATCATTCATTTAATCATCTAACACATAAGTTGTTACTTCATTTAGAGGCTTTAGTTATTAGCTAATGATGCTAAATGTAACCTTAAATCTGTCACTTACAGTGTGCACATATTTCTTTAACCTTAATTTGCATAGATTTTAAAGTTAGAGTTGCAAAAGAAATTTAAAAGTGCCTAAATTAAATGATAAGGTGTGTACATATTTCTTTAAAGAAGGGATGTGCAAAAGATATAGAAATCAAATTTTGTAGAGAGTTACACAGTCTTTAAAATCTATGCGAAATTTTAATACATTGATCGCTTTCATTATCCTTCTTTATTTTATTTATTTCTTGAAATCAAAATGTTTTAACACAATAAGCTAAAGTAGATTACAAAATCATGGAAATGATAGGCATTGAAGGAGGCAGAACAATAGAATCCGTAAGTGATAGATTAAGGTTATATATTTTTGGTATATACATTTTTTGGGTACATAGATTAAGGTTATATTCAGCATCACTAACTAATAACTAAACTCTCTAAATAAAGCGATAACTTATGTATTAGATGATTGAATGATTGAATCTGAACAATTTTTTTTCCTAGCGCAATATTATTTGGATAAAAAAACATAACACTCCATTGCCATTGACGATTTCTATGATTGCTGTTAAAAAAAATCAACTAAACACTACAACCAGGTTGGCAAGTTTAGATTTCAATAAAATATAATTTCCACCAAAATCTCCAACACAGTTGCCAACTTTGGTGAAGAGAGTAAAAATAAAAAAGGGAAACTCCAATACCAATGCCGAATTTAATAAAATATGGTTATAAAATAAACTCTACTCTAAAGGTGTAAAGTTATGTGTGGAGCAAGAAAGAAATAGGAAACTCGGCAATTCAATTACCGAGTTTTTAAAAGTTTAAAAAGATGAATCTGCACCTAGATAAACTTGCCCTAATAAATTCATCATTTTTCTTGCAAATAGCACACACTTTACCTTCATTCGGGTGATAATGTTTTGTTTGAATAACTCAATCCTATGTGAATTACAAATAAAATCATAAAATATAAATGATTTAGGAGATAAAAATTGAATAATAGTAATTTAACCAATTTTAATACCTCCTATGTCAATTACAAATAAAGGCGATGTGGTATTATGGTATGAATGTAGATTTTCTATAGTATTTGATAAAGATGATGATATATGAAACTAACTTTTTAATGATAGACTATTAATTATTATTAATTAAGTAATTGTAAAGATAAAATTCCCCTCATATTTCAAATGAAGGATGTAGTAAATCTTATGTATGTATATAAAATGAGGGATTTCAATATTGCAATAACCTTGTCCCCAAGCAATCTATAACTCAATGTTAGAAATTCTTGACGACAAAGAGAGCCCTCCAACTACAACTACAACATGTTACTTGAGCTCTAAAGTCAAGAAATATAATTAAGACAGCTTATCTCTTTCACACCATTTATACCAACTTATATATATGTTTCTCACTACCACAATTTCAGAGTTTCTGCCACAAGTGGAGAAAAAATCACTTTTCATACTTCTACCAAGCTACTTATTTTTGCATGTGGGATAATAGATCTTACTAGTTACTACTATCTCTACTATATATGGTTCTTTGCATGTAATTAAAGGTGGGAGAATGAGAGTATGGGGAATGTTGTCTAGGCTCGAGATGGCCACTTCAAAACTTTGAGTTATATGATAGGTTTTTCGGACCAGGCTTCATTCCCCTCACTCGCTCCTGTCGATCTCTACCTTCTTACTTCAGTCATGCAGATTCCAGGTGTTGTGCTGCTCCAAGTTGCTTGGAACATTTCTAACCACATTTCTAGTTCTAGATAACATTTGCGTTAACATTAAGGAGTGTGAAAATTTTCATCAATCAAAAATTGAAAAAGTCAAAGTAATTCATAATGATATTGAATGTGAGCCAAAATAAAGATTGTTTGATCTTTGAATATTAGTTTAAATTTCTATGTTTTAAAAAATAAGCATTAAAGGAATATCTTATATATAAGTTTATTTGTGGTACCAGATAGATAAATGTTTTTTTACAGGCAAAAGAGCAGATCATAGATCATAGATTCCCAGACTTATTTTGATGTGGTATATATCAGACTGAGGAAATGAAAAGGTAACTATTGCATTCTCTTTTCCTATGTGTCCTCGCACTCTTTTATCTTCTGTAGACATTTATTTATGTTAATCTGCTATATTAAAAGTTTGTGAAATAACTTAACAATAATTTATGATTTTAAACACACAATCTAATTGGTTGGGATAAGATATGAAACAATATTTGTAACAACTAATATCTATTCCTTTTACGACACCAAGTATGTTAAAACACATTTTGC
The DNA here is from genome assembly GCF_001865875.1 of Lupinus angustifolius. NCBI lineage: Eukaryota > Viridiplantae > Streptophyta > Magnoliopsida > Fabales > Fabaceae > Lupinus > Lupinus angustifolius. The sequence continues at coordinate 10,623,177 of NC_032025.1, read as the reverse complement.
TATGTTTGTTCCATTAAAAATTAAAAGGAGATACTAAAAATATCTCACATATTATAGATAATAGAAGAATTACTTTATATTATAATCACTTAACTCATTATTCTTGCAAATTGTTATATAAAAATTATACGACCTATAAACTTTTTATAGGCAAAATACTCTATGTAAACCTAAGAAAAAACAAGATTTGACCAAACACTTATTACATATAAACACACAAAAAACAATAAGATATGTTTCAAATAAAAAAAAATTATTATTAGCTGTAATTTTTTTATATATGCTCATAAACTTTGATAGAGTAAAGTAGGTGGTGATTATATTAATTTGTAGTGTGAATATGAGTTTGACTAGCATATTTTTTTTCATAATAATAATTGAATTCGCCAACATGTTTTTCTAAGATTCGTTTCCCATTCGCATCAATATAAACTACATGTTATGAAGACACTTCAATCTTTTTTTTTTTTGGTTTCCCATAGGTATACTCGCACAGAGGCAATCCTGTCCGAGCCGGGAACATCCACAAGACTCGAACCCGGGTTCTTGCTTAAAGAGAATCAAATATGTACCAATTGAACCAACGCCCATCGGTGAAGACACTTCAATCTGAAATACAACAATAATACTTGTAATTTTTTTTGTTATAATAATACTTGTAATTATTCATACGACAATGTAAACTGATACTTAGATTCTTTGAGCACTTAAACATAATAATAATTGAATTGTTTAACATGTTGTTCTAAGATTCTTTTTCCATTTGTAGCAATATAAACCCAACCCCTTGCATCTTTCCCACATTCTTCACATTCTTAAAACAATTCAATCTCAAATAGAAAAGTAATTATTTATACAAGTACTTATATTATGTATAAAACTTTGTCTTATCTAAAAAACATAATAATTACAAATTAGTTGTGTCCATATAACCATAATTATAATTAGGAATAATTGTATAGACAACCAAAATCATAATATCTATATCTATACTATTAATAAAGGGAAAACACAAAATAACCACCCATCATGGTGTAATTTGTGTTTTCCTATTTTGCCCTCAATATCTTTTTATTTCTACCAAAAAACCATATAATATTATTTTCTTATTTTATCCTTATTATCTTCTTATTTTAAAAGTGTATTTAAAAAATTGAATATTATACCAATTGAATAAATTCAACCGTAAATTTAGCGCAAAAAATTATATTTGAATTTATAAAATACAAACTATATATTACAAACGATAGGAAAGCGGGTTGACAGACACGACAGTGCATGTCAACACGCTAGTTATTATAACTTAAATACAATTATGAACCATAATTTAAAATGTCAAATTGGATTAACATTTGGTAGTCAATTTATAGTAAGAAGCTCCATAATCCACATGGAACTCAAGTGAAAACGTGAATGAAAACGGCCTTCCACTTTTATCGTGTTTCAACTCATGTAGTTTTTCTAATAGTTTAATCATTATCAACTATTTAGAAAGGTAATATGGATAAATTGTAAATGATATATTGACTATGTATAAATCTTTACACTGATTATATATATATATTACACTTTTTCTAATATATAATTTTGAGGTTGCTCAATTTCTAACATTTCCTCACTAACCATGTGAGTGACTTAACATCAACCATTGTGCATGCTCATTTCAGGAGCAACATGAGAAATTCATGATGGCTATATACACAAACAATTATTCATAATTATATATAAGAGTTACTTTGTCCAACTTTGTTTGGCCTCAACTAAATTCATCCCGGTCAATGAATCAAACTTGAAGAAAGTCAACGTTGATTAGAGCTGTAAATGTGCCAGTTTTGTAGGTAGTATTAGTTTAATAAAATAAAATAATAAAGGACAAAGTTTGATGTTATTTTTCAAGAAAAGTATGATATGTATAATAAGTTTTAAAAAAAAGTATGTATGTTAATTAAATCAAGAGAAGAAAAAAAACAACTTTAACTCAAAAGGATTTTCAGAGGCAACGCTCGAGACCCTGCAAACACATCCATTGTGTTTATGATATTTTTATGTAAATATACATATTCTTGTGCTTAATTTGAAACAAATTGCATCCACAAGAACAATTATTCAATTTAATGTGGGCCCACGTTGCATCCTCAAATTGTTAACAATGTTTCGTCTCATTGCTATTAAAGAAAATAGGAAGAAACATTTGTTTTTGGGAGGGTGATTTCAAGTTCAACTGTAGTGAATGAGTTGTTCTACTTTAGTTCATCAAAGTGGTTAGTTGTACGGATAAGACACGTTAATTTAGTTGTATAAGACTTCGTTATATCTGAGAAAGATAAAAAAGTTTCAATTCTTGGAATTGATATTTATTGGAAGAAACAATCACGCATCCCAAAAGAAATTAGTTCCTTACCCAAAAGACAAAGAATATCCTTGGTAGTTCAAAAAATGTGGTTAGATGTAAATTATTTTGATTCATTATATACTTGTATTTGTTAGAATGAAATGTAATTCATAGCTTGTAGTATAATTGTGTATTGGGTTTGGTTAGTTTGGGATTGTAAAACATTAATCTTTCTATAAATAGAAGTTGATTGTTGGATTGGTAGTTGTTAACCAATCTACACTTTCTAAAATTAGCTTACACTTAAACTTCTTCTTTCTCCGCATTTTGTTCATCAACATATTAAAGTTCCAACAGTGGTATCAAGAGCTACACGATCCAAGAAGCATGTGAAGGTGCCATCAAGAAACGCTGGTGCAAGAAACTTCAAGAAGTGAAGTTCATAGAGCAATGAAAACGACAGACTTAAACCAGAAGGAAGAAGATGACAACATCAAGTGATTTTTCAATGAATCTACCTATTCTTGACAGCAAGGACTTCGATCATTAAAGTATTCAGATGAAGGCCATCTTCGGGTTCCAAGACTGTTTGGATGTGGTCCAAATTGGGGTTCATCAACTTAGTGAGAATCTCACAGAGGCACAAAGATTGGAGTATAGGGAAGCTATGAAAAGAGATTGCAAATTAATTTTCCTCATACACCAATGTGTGGATAGAGCCAACTTTGAAAAGATTTTTGCTGCAAGTTCTGCTAAGGAAGCTTGGGAAACACTTGACAAATGCTACTTGGGTGGGTTGAAGGTGAAGAAAGTAAGATGGCAAATGATGCGAAGACGATATGAACTACTGCAGATGGAGGAACAAGAGTCCATTTCAGAGTATTTCACAAGAATTCGAGCCTTAATCAATCTCATGAGAAGTTGTGGGGAGCAACTAATTGAGCAAGGTATTGTTGAAAAAATACTTAGAACTTTAGCTGCTAAATTTGATCATGTGGTAGTAGCTATCGAAGAATCTAAAGACATGGATTTTCTAACAATTGATGAGTTACAAGGCTCACTAGAAGCTCATGAACAGAGGTTTCTTGAGAGATTATCTGAAAGACAAACTCGGCAAGCCCTCAGTTCTCAATTCAAGAAGAAATATGGCTACTTTGATAAACAAAACATAGGCAGTGGAAAGGGCCAAGGAGAAAAGATGTATGAAGCTGCTAAAGTGAATCAGATAGATCATGGAAGTCAAAGGAATGGATCATCAATTTTGACTCATGATACTGATTCCAGAAATATCAAAAGAATAGGTAACTTCATTGCAAAGAAGAAGAAAGACAAAAGCAAGATTCAGTGTTACAACTACAATAATTGGGGGCACTTTGCATCTGAGTGTAAATTCAAAAGAAAATGCAAAGAAGTTGAGGCCAAATTAGAAAAAGATGATGATTCTGAGGAAGAGGTATTGTTAATGGCAGAAGAAGTAGCCTCAATTGTAGTTGAAGAAAGTGTATCGGATGAAGATAATCAATTAACCTCATATAATTGGTATATTGATACAGGATGCTCCAATCATATGACTGGGCACAAGGAATGGTTCACCTCACTTGACAATTCAGTGAAAACCAAAGTCAAGTTTGCTGATGACAGCTCAATCAATGCAGAAGGAATTAGAAAGATTCTGATAAAAAGAAAGGATGGTGCAAGCTCAAGTATCTCAAATGTTTTATATGTGCCAAGAATGAGAAATAATCTCATTAGTCTTGGGCAGTTGCTAGAAAAGGGTTATAAGATAAGCATGAAAGATAGGACTCTTAAGATCTTCAACAAGAAAGGAAGACCAATCTTGAAGGCTCCACTCTCAAATAATAGAACCTTCAAGATAGGTATTCATCTAGATGATAAAAAATGCTTGAAGTCCACTACATATGAGACAAGAGTTTGGCATTAGAGGTTCTGTCATTTGAATAAAAAGAGTTTAGAACTGTTGAGTAAAGCTGTAATGGTAACAGGGCTACCTGAAATTCATAAGGGAATCAACGTGTGTGAAGATTGCATAACAAGCAATCAAGCAAGAAACAAATTTGCTTCACATGTCTCAACTAGATCCAACAAGCCCTTAGAAGTAGTTTATACAGATGTTTGTGACCCTCTAAAAACAAAATCTATTGGAGGAAATTGTTACTTTGTAACCTTGAAGGATGATTTTACAAGGAAGTTGTAGACTTATCTACTCAATAAGAAAAGTGAAGTGTTTGAGAAATTCAAAACCTTCAAGGCACTTGTTGAAAATCAGTGTGGCAGGAAACTAAAGCTAATTAGGAGTGATGGAGGAGGGGAGTATATCTCAAAATAATTTCAAGAATTCTGCAATAGAGAAGGTGTCATACATGAGGTGATTGCACCTTATACCCCTCAACATAATGGCACAGTAAAAAGGGTCAATAGAACACTCCTAAATATGGTAAGAAGTATGCTAAAATCAAAAGGCTTGCTATAGGACTTTTGGGGAGAATCATTGATTACAGCAGCTTATGTGGTAAATAGAAGTCACACCAAGAGACTAAAAGATAAAACACCTGAGGAAGCCTGGTCAAGAATCAAGCCTGGTGTGAGACATCTCAGGATCTTTGGGTCAATCTGCTTCAAACATGTGCCTGATGTCAAAAGGAAGAAGTTAGATGATAGAGGTGAGAAACTTATCTTCCTAGGGTACCATACAGCAGGGTCCTACAAAGTCTATGATCCTATAACAAACTCCATCTCACACAGCAGAGACATCAAGTTTGATGAGACTCGGGCTTGGGAGTAACATCAAACAAAGACACCATTGACAAAAACTAGTCAAATGAATATAGAGGAAACCATGGAATCATCCCAAACAACCACAACAGAAGGAGACATTAGTTTTGATACAAGTTGTAGACCTCAGAGGCAGAGGCAACTTCCAAACAGGTTGAGGGATTATGAAATTTTATCTGACACTTCAATTACAACAGAAGGAGATCTGGCTCATATGGCTTTGTTAACTGAAACGGAACCAATTAGCATTGAACAAGCCAACAGAGAAAATCATTGGAGAAAAGCAATGACTGAGGAGATCAGATCAATAGAAAGGAATCAAACTTGGGAACTAACAACTTTGCCTAAAGGAAAGAAGGCAATATCAGTTAAATGGGTATTCAAAGTGAAAGTTAAACTAGATGGAAAGGTGTCTAAGTATAAGGCAAGACTAGTTGCTAGGGGTTTCCTACAAAGACCCGACCTAGATTTTGATGAGGTCTTTGCACTAGTTGCAAGAATTGAAACTATTAGACTGGTCATAGAAATGGCAAGTTCAATGCGTTGGTCACTACGTCAGCTAGATGTAAAATCAGATTTCTTGAATGGTCCTATTGACAAAGAAGTTTTTGTCACCTAGCCTCAAGGATTTGTTGTGTCAGGACATGAAGATAAAGTCTACAAGCTCCATAAGGTACTCTATGGTTTAAGACAGACACCTAGAACATGAAATAAAAGAATATATGGGTTCTTTCTTAAACAAGGATTCATCAGGTGCAAGAATGAGCATGACATCTACATAAGAGAAGCATCCAATGAGGCATCAGTTATTATATGTTTGTATGTGGATGATCTCTTGATCAATGGCTGCAATAATGAAGAAATTGAGAAGATCAAGACAAGATTGAAAATGGAATTTGAGATGACAGATTTAGGAACTCTTTCCTACTCTCTAGGGATCGAGTTTGCTATGATAAAAAGTGGCATTTTGATGCATCAAATAGGTACATCTCTGAAGTGCTCAACAAATTTGGCATGTGATGTAAACCAAGGGGGGCAACCTATGATTTTTGGAGGCCATGTTCTTGCAAAGAATTTATAGCATAGTTTGGTTTATTTTATTTGCATTATTCAAATAAATGAGATTGCATTCTCATGTAGTCTTAGGTTTAATTTCCTTCAAGTATTTTTAGTATTTAATTCATGTAATATGGGTTGGGAATTATTTGTAACATTGGTCCATATTCATGACCAAGTAGTTTACTTAGGTTCAAGGGTAAGCCTTTCACGTGGCTAGGGCAAATGGAAGTCAATGCATGATCATTTCAAGGAAGGAGGCACGTAAGGAACTCTATCTATAAGGACAAACAAGGAGATAAGGCAATTCAGCTAACACTTTATCTCTAAGGCAAACAAGGAGATAAGGCATGGAGGGAAAACGAATTTAAAAGAAGATAGGTTTGTTTTAGCAATTTGAATTTGAATTTGAATTTGAATTTGGATTTGAAAGAAGATAGATTTGAATTTGAATTCAAGGGTATATGGCACACGTTTTCAAACTTGGAGATAAAGAGAAGATTATATGAAGATTAAAGAGAGATTAATCAATCTCCCAAAGATGCACACGGCTAGAAACAAGGAAAGAAGATAGGAAGCTCAATCTTTTAAGGTGCACAAGGCTATAAAATAGGGAATCCTAATCTCATCTCCAACCAACAACAAATCAGATTGGATTCAAATTAAATATGATTAGTTCCTCAAGATGAAGTCAAATTGATCAAGTCTCTTCCTTCTCCTCAACAAATTCGGCCAACCATCCACCAAAACCGAATTACACTCAAGACTAAGTCAAACAAGCAATTCAGCTCAACCAATTGATATTACTTAGGATTTTATTTTTATGTTTATTAGAAGATAATTTGATTTCTATCTTCTATTTTATCTATTCAGCCAAGGCAACTTTGCCTATTTATATTTTGATCAAATCATTAATAAAAGTTAAGTTGAATTTTGAGTAAATTTGAATTGTTTTAGTTGAGAGCACTTCTCCTAAACCTAGGTTGGCCGTGGCCACCACTAACAAGTTCTTATCAAGCTTCCTTGCTTGTGGCGAACATCATAGCTTATCAAGCTTCCATGCTTGTGGCGCTTTCTCACCTTCCATTCTTTTCCATCTTCTTCAACAACACTTAACCAATCTGCCCAAAGTACTTCCCAACACTTAAAAACCGAGATCACCATCATTGAACTCATACCCAACCGAAATCATCAACCCCATACACATACCTAAGCCAAACAGCCACAAACTCTACAACAAACCAACCCTAAACACCTTCCCTAAACCGAAACCATAAATCTCACAATCCATACACAAACCCTAGCCTACTTAAACCTCAAACCTAACCTAAGACCTACCCAAAATCCCAAATTTAATACCAAACCGAATTCACACATTCAAAAAGCCTAATTTCAAGCTAAACGATCCTATAATTCTAAGGCAGCCCCTTGAGGTTGTCATCAGCATGCTTGAGTGCAACCCTGTTGCAACACTAGTATAAGTAGGAAATACCCTTAGCAAAGGCAACCTTGATGATGAAGCAACTGATCCAACTTTGTACAGACAAAGATACATTTGCAACTCAAGGCCAAATATAGCTTATGGAGTGAGTTTGGTTAGTAGACACATGGAAGATCCTAGGCAATCACATATGCAGACCGTGAAAAGGTTACTCAAGTACTTAAAAGGAAGCATCAATTTTGGTGTCATTCTTCCAACTGGTACAACTTGTGAACAGAAGAAATAGAGAACACTCTATGGCTATACGGATACAGATTGGTGTGGGGATAAGGATGATAGGAAAAACACCAATGGTTATCTATTCAAATACAAGAATGCATCTATTAGTTGGAGCTCAAAGAAGCAAGAGGTGGTGGCACTCTCATCTTGTGAGTTCGAATACATTTATGCTTGCCTAGGAAGTTGTCAAGGTCTGTGGTTGAAATAATTGCTCAATAAATTATGCGTGCATACTGACTTGGCATTGCTGATTTTCGTGGACAATAAGTCAGTTATCAATCTGTCCAAGAACCCAGTTTCTCATGGACGCAACAAACATATTGAAACCAAATATCACTTCTTCAGAGATAAAGTTGAGAAGGGTAATTTGGAGTTAGAATTTTGTACCTCCTTGGAGTAGCAGGCTGACATATTCACGAAGGCACGTAAGAGAGAAAGTTTTGAGTAATGAGTCTATCAAGCTTGAATTAAGGTGGAATGTTAGAATGAAATGTAATTCATAGCTTGTAGTATAATTGTATATTGGGCTTGGTTAGTTTGGGCTTGTAAAACATTAATCTTTCTATAAATAGAAGTTGGTTGTTGGATTGGTAATTATTAACCAATCTACACTTTTTAAAATTAGCTTACCCTTAACTTCCTCTTTTCTCCCCATTTTATTCATCAACACATTAAAGTATATCATCCCTAGTTTTTCTTTCTGTAATTATTTTCTTGAAGTAAAGCTATTCCGAATAATTCAGTATCATACACATGGACAAAGTACATATACAAATCATCTTCAAAAATTAAGAACAAAAAATATGCAGCCCCAATATCACATCTATCTATTTATGTGTTACTAAGTTTAAAGTTGCATGAATTTGAACACAAAAAATGAACAAAAACAAGAAAGAAATATACACAAGACTAAACATAAAGGTACAAAATGAATGACAATCTTAATTTGATCTCTTGAGATTCTTAAAATCTGAGTCTATGCATTCCACACCAGCCCTATAAGGATTCATCAGTTTGAGAAGTTCTGTGGCTTTCACTTTGGTCTTATCATCACAACCAACTTGCAACACTAACAAAAGCTTCTGAAAAGCACCAACTTGAAGTGCCTCAACCAGAACCTTTCCTTCATCCCTCTCTTCAAATTTGCATAGCTTCCAAATAGAAGATACAGAATAATCTGTGCCTAGTGCTGAAACTCTCAATAGTTTCTTAACCAAGAGAGGAATTGTTAGTGCATTATCATAAGCTTCTTTTCTCCCTTCATCACAACTACATAGAGAGTCAAAAATAGCCAAAGCCTTCTCACAAAGGTTCCTTTCTGAGTCAATGAGTATGTCAAGCATTGAAGAAACCAAACCCAATTCAACAAATGCCAATTTTATCTTCTCACTTTTAGAAGAAGAAACTAAGTACCAAACCACACTTAATGAAGCTTTAGTAATGGTTGGAGTACTAAAAACTCTTTTGTTAAGGAATTGTAGCAATATTTCATTGACTCCTTCAATTTCCACCAAGGCTTTCATATTTTGCTCATCACCAAATGAAAGAAGCTCTTTCAATACAACAATGGACTTCTCTTTATTTGAAATATCTTGTTGCTTCAAAAACCAAACCATGCAATGTAATGAAGCCAAAGACCCCAAAGATTTTTGAGCTTCAAGTTGAAGTGGAAACATCCAACTAAGACAAGATAAAATCTGATCCAACACACTCACATTCCTCTCATTTGAATCATTTGCAAATGCATCAAATGCTGAGGCTAATACATTAGCTGCACCATTCTCCACTATACACCTTCTATTCCTCTCACTTTCAGCACCCCATTTTTCAATTCTTTGCACCAATTCTAAACACCCATATGGATCCAAACTTAAAGTTAAGGCCTTTACATGAATAAGAACCTCAGCTACATCAAATGGACTAATGGGTATTCTTGGTGTTGGAATTCGTTCAACCCCATGTTTCTGATTTTGGACACACCATTCTTGGATCATTATCCTAAGGGTATGGTTAGGAATGAGATCAAAGTTTGTGACAATTTGGTTGGTAACAGGACATGTGTAGTTCCCATTTTCAAACCATTTTTCTATGCTTTCTCTATCATATGTGATCCCAGTGGATAATGTCACAGGATCTTTCATCATGTCAAGAGAAATTGGGCACCAAAAATGGTTAGGAGTCACTAACTCCTCCACCACCTTGGATACTTTGTGTTTGTTGTTCTTCCTTATTCTTCCCCACAATAAACCCATTTCTCTATAGATCAAAAAATATGAATGTGTGATATATTGTTACGTTGTGTGAAAGTTTGTTTGTGATATGAGAATATTGGTTTGTGTTGAATGCTTCTAGTGGGTTTTGTTTGTTTATATAATAAGATCATACGAGGTCATAAGGTCTTCGGTTTTCATACAAAGTGTGCTTAGACTTAGACCCAAAGAAGAATTGAATAGAAACATTCAAAATTGAAGGGTAAGATTTGTTACGTAGAAATAGGAATCATTAGTTGAATATTGACATTGACCATTCAATAGTTGAACATTTTATCAAACATCTAACCGTCAAAGGAGAGAATGGGTAAATGGTTTTGGTGTTGGACCCGTTGACACACGCTTGTTTAGGTACCATCATTATTTTATGAGTAAAATTACACGACACCCTTCTGAGTTTTAGTGAAATTACACAAATCACCCCTCTTTTTTTTTTACACCTACACAAACATCCCTAGTTTTTTTATATTTTCATTATACTGACCACATTTGCATAAGAAATAAGTGTAATCTTTTAAACAAAAAATGTGATAAATGCAATTAAGTTAAACAAAACATGATATATTGTGTACACAAGTCTAAATAATATACAAATCAATATATCTTTATTATTTTTGGTTACAAAATGCATCAACAATTCTAAATAAATATTGTTTAAATCGTTCTTATAATATATTATAACGAACCAAAAATAATAAAGAAATATTGACTCATATATTATTTGGACTTGACTCTACAATATATCATGTTTTGTTTAACTTAATTGTGTTTATCACAATTTTTGTTTAAAATATTACACTTATTTCTTATACGGGGGTGGTCAGTGTAATGAAAATATAAAAATTATGGGAGGTTTGTGTAGGTGTAAAAAAGTGAGGGGTAGTTTGTGTAATTTCACTAAAACTCAGGGGTGTCAGTATAATTTACTCTTATTTTATTTATAAAAATGTTTTACTTTTATTATATTCACCCTTCATATTTGACATTTTCAAACCATATATACTTCATTAGTTCATAAAACACACCAAATTATTTAATTTTCAGTTTTATGGAGACCAAAGGCTTTGACTTTTTTGCATGTACAACATTATTAGGGATGATAATGAGAACAAACAGATTTGAGCAGTGTTTTTCATTTCTAATTCCATACTATTTATAATTACATGTACGAATAATATGTATCCAGAAGTATCAACGAATTTTTAATTTTTATTATATTAATATATTTTATAATAATCATTATATAAAAATAATTTTCTTATGATTAATAAAATATTTATATGAAATAAATTTATAATCATAGTTAAATTATTATAATTTATTATGAAATAATAATAAAGTGGATAATATATAATTTTAAAATAACAACATATATATATATATATATATAAAAATTTAATTAAAAATAAATTTATAAATATGCAAGAACCTATGAGACAGTTATCATAAAACTTATAAGTATTTTTACGGGTATCTATGGGTCGAGTTTTTTGCCATCCGTAATCGTTGCCGTCCTTCGTGTCCACAAATTACTTTGTTCTTCTGGTGAAACACTAGTTAAAGAATTAATAAATAAATATCTTATTCTGAAATGAAATTTGTATATTTATGATGAATATCTTATTCTTTATTCTTATAGGATTTTAAATTTTCTTCTTATATAATGAGTGAATCTACCTCTAAATTAGGAATTCAATATTTTCTTATAAATATGATTCATGGTATATTTTACATCAAGAAGTGGAATATAGTTTCTTTCTTTTTCTCTCCCTCTCTTCTCTCATTTCTTCTTCTCTATTTTTCTATAGCGCTCTTACTGTTATTTAATCCATTTGATCCTGAGGTATCATCATCTTAATTATATTGACTAGTTCCCAAAGAATTATACCTTTTTATATTCAAAGATCAATATTATCATAGCTAGTTCCCAACATTAAAGAATGAAATTAAGCATTCTTAAAAGAAAGATCACATGAATGTAATGATTATGCGAAAAAATATTTATGTTAAGCAAATTTATTATTAAGAATTTATTAGCCATTTGGAATGATCCAATAGAGGAGATAGTAACATATTACAAACAAAAAAAACAATGAATCATTATGCATTATATTATAGTGATATATACCATAAATTATGTTTCATAGCAAAGTAATAATTAAGTTAATTACCTCAGGAGATGACTTTTGAAATATAGTCCTACTAAATATACATTACAATGTTGTGCGCCCTATGTCAAAATATAAAGATGATGATCAAGTTAGACTGAACCAAGGCAACCACTCCAAGTCAGACCCCAAGCAACCAGACCAAGTTAAGCAGCACAAAATCCAGGACTACATTAATTGTAATCAAAATGGGAGAATCCATAATTGTACCAAGTTCAAACAGAAGAAAGATCACCTAAAACTGAAAATAACAACCCAATTAATTGATTAACAATAGTGATAATCGATTAACTTAAACACGGATAATAAATTAACTATATATGTTAATGAATTAATTCTTACACTGTTAATCCATTAACTTTCGCGTTAATCGGTTATCGCACATACAATTGGCAAAGTCATAAACATGAATGATTTGATCTTTCTTCTATTTGAACTTGGTAAAATTATGGATTCTCCCATCTTGATTACAATCAATGTAGTCATGGACTTTGTTTTGCTTAACTTGGTCTTTTGATATTCCCCCACAAGCTGGACTATGTATCATATAGTCCAAGCTTGGATGCAAGAGGATAGAACTTGGCAGGTCCAAGCGCCTTAGTAAGAATGTCAACAACCTGAAATTTAGTAGAAATAGGCATCAAGTGAACAACTCCACTAGTAACTTTTTCTCTAATAAAATGGCAGTCCATTTCAATGTGTTTCGTTCTCTCATGAAACACTAGATTAATAGCAATATATAGAACAAATTGGTTATCACAATATAAAACAATATGATTAACATTAATAATAAGTAAATCATTGAAAAGATATAATAGCCATTGGGCTTCACAACTTGCAAGAGCAAGGGCTCTATACTTAGCCTCAGCAGAGGATCTTGACACAATCCTCTACCTTTTGCTCTTCCAAGATATAAGGGATTCACCAAGAAAAAAAAATAACCATATACAAATCTTCTAGTGTCGATGCAAGCCTCCCAATTTGAATTACTAAAACCTTTAAGGTTGATGTTGGCTTTGCTGGGGAAAAATAGCCCATGTCTAGGGGAGTTCTTGAGGTATCTGAGAATTCTTAGGCCAACTATATAGTGTTCTATGGTGGGCTTGCATAGGAATTGACTTAGGTAGCTAACATCATAAGAAATGTACCTAGTGTGAATGACATAGATGAGTCTTCCTAACATTCTCCTATAGGCAGTGGGATTAGGATGACTAGGGCCAGAGGTGTTGTGAAGTTTTACAGTATTGTCCATAGGGGTTGAGGTAGGTTTGGATGCAAGCAACCTTGCATCTTGAAGAAGATCAAGAGTGTATTTTCTTTGACATAGATTAATGCATTCTTTTGTCCTGACAACTTCCATCCCAAGGAAATACTTCAAGATTCCTAGGTCCTTAATGCTAATTTTTTTGTCAAGAAGATGTTTGATAGTTTGAATTTATGTCAAATCATTCCCTATTAGAATAAGATCATCAACATATATCAATATGGCAGTAAAGGAATGACAGGAATGCTTAGTAAATAAAGAATGGCCACCTATCTTGGACTGAATGTAACCACTTTGCACAAGAACAACACTCAATTTCACATTCCATTACCTACTAGCTTGTTTTAAACCATACAAAGATTTTTGGAGCTTGTAAACTTTTGATTTATCAGAAACATGAAGACTTTGAGGGATCTTCATATAGACTTGTTGAATTAAGTCTCCATGAAGAAAGGTTGTGTTGACATCTAATTAGTAAAGATGCCAATTCTTAATGGATGCTAAGGCTATGATAACTCTTATGGTAGTCATTTTTTTAACAGGACTAAAGGTATCAGGGTAGTCTATTCCTTTAGTTTGAGTGTATCCTTTATCCACTAATTTGGCCTTATATCTATTGATGGTTCCATCAGGATTATATTTGACCTTGAAGATCCATTTACATCTTATGGCTTTTTTTTTCCTTAGGGAGATTAGTGACAATCCATATTTCATTTTTGCTTAGGGCTTCCAATTCTTCCCTTATGGCATCAATCCAATGTTGATGTTGAATAGCTTGATTGAACTCACTAGGTTCACTAAAAAAGGAAAGATTAAGGACAAATCTTCTATATTGGTTGGAAAGGTTCTTGTAAGACAAAACATAAGACAATGGGTATTTGACATGAGAAAGGTCATCAGATGCAAGAGAGGTAATCAAAGTGCAATGGTAGTCCTCTAGATATCTAGGAGGCGTTCTCTTCCTACTAGAGGTTCTAATGACCTCATTGTGCCCCTCATTTTGAATGCTTTCAATGTCTTGACCAAGCTCAATAACATGATCAATATTCTCTGATTTATGCATCTAAGAATTGAGGATGTAATCATGGATATGATGATCAAGATAATGATCTCCTCTATTAATAGAGTCAGTAGGGAGAGATCTAGTGTCCTTGTCCTCATTAGGTTCATCCTATTTAGAAAAGGGGTAAACTTCTTCATAGAATACCATATTTCTAGAGATAAAGGTTTCCATTGTTCCTAAGTCATAAAGCACGCATCCCTTAACCCCTTGCTTAAAGCCTAAGAAAATATATTTTCTAACTCTATGGTCAAATTTTATTCTATTGTTCATGATAGTGGAAGCATAACATAAACATCCAAAGACTTTCAAATTAAGAAAATTAGGATTATGGTTAAAAAGAACCTAGTAAGGAGACTTGTCTTTCAGGACCTTGGAAGGTTTCCTATTTAGTAGGAACACTACATGGGCAACTGCAAAATTCCAAAAGCATTTTGGCATGGAATATTGACACGTGATGAATCTTGCAACACCAAGAATGTGCTAATGTTTTCTCTCCACAACACCATTCTGTTGTGGAGTCTCAACATAGCTAGTCTGATGCAAGATGCCTTTTGAAACTATAAAACTCATTCATTTTAAACTCTACTCTATTATCATATTATCAAATCTAATACGCTTTTAAGCAATGCCAAATTGAGTTTCTATAAGAGTGACAAAAGATTTCATATGAATGCTAGTTTCATATTTGTTTTTCATGAAGAACAATCATGTGTGTCTAGATTTATCATCCAGTATAGTCAAGAAATATCTATGGTCTAATGTAGATGAAATAGAAACAGGGCCCCAAATATCAACATGAACAATATAAAAAATAAACTCAGATGTGCTAGAACTATTATGGAAACTTAGTTTCTTTTGTTTAGGAAAGTGGCATGCATCACATGGTTCATTAACAAAATCACAATGTATGAAATTGAAATATTTGTTAAGAACATATATCTTAGCATTAGAATAGTGTCCAAGTCTCCTATGTCATACATCCTTATTCATAGTATTCACAACATTTATACATTGATTAGGTAGAGATGATAAAGGTTCATTATTAAGAGTGTATAATTCTCCTTTTTCTTCAACTGCACCAATCATCCTCAATGTGATTTCCTCCTGTATTTTGCAATTGTTTTTACAGAAGATCAAAGTACAATTGAAGTTCTTGGTAAGCTTAGACACAAATATCAGATTGAAGGAAAACTTAGGAATATAGAACACATTAGTTAAGTAGAAATCCTTAGAGAATATGACAGTTCCAGATATGGTAGTGATAATCTCATTTACATTTGGAATTTTAATGGTCATAGGGTCAATTTTCTTAGAGGACTGGAATCTTGATAAAGAGTGACAAATGTGATATGTTGCTCCTATATCAATGGTCCAATCTTGAGTTTTCAAAACCTTGGACAAGTTGAGAATGTTACCTGTAAGTTGTTGCTTACTTGTATCAGCAAGGGAAACAGTATTGATTTGTCCATTGGCCTGATTTAAAGGTTCTTTGAGCATGGCTAAGATTGCTTTATGTTGATCAAGGGGAAGCCAATGATATTTTCTTCTTTAGTAGGTCCATTGGATGTGTCATTATCACAAGAGCTGGTTACACTGTTTACATTATTGTGAACTTATAATGAGGGGGAAACTCATGCTTTTTATAGCATACATCAACAGTATGTCCCACCTTATTGCAAAAAGTGCAGACCTTGGAGTTAACCCCTCTTCCTCTAGAATTATTGGAACTGAAACTCCTACCAGCTCCCAATTGACTATATCCTCCCCTTAGACCTCTTCTTATATATCTTCTTCTTGAAGTAGAGTTATCACTTGTGCTTGTGAATACCTTTGGTTCATCAAGGGGAAGTGTGAGTTGTCTTTCTTGTTGTGTAAGTAAAGAGAAAGCCTTGTTTATGTTAGGCAATAGATCCATAAGTATTATTTGGGATCTTACTCCAGAATATTATTCATTGAGTCCTTTCAAAAACCTTATACATAGTCTTCTTCTCTATAGGCCTTGCTTAAGCAAGTGCAAGAGGTTAGTGGTCTAAAGTTATCCAATTCTTGCTGAAGACCCTTCAATTGAGTGTAATACTTATCTATGGACTGATTTCCTTGTCTAACATTGTAAAGTTGTTCTTTTAGATCACAAATCTAAAATATGTCACCTTGGTAGTACCTCTCCTTGAGGTCTTTCCATATTTCAAATGTAGTTTCTAGCCACACAACACTCTGACTGATGGATCGATCTAAGGAGTGATTTATCCAGGACATCACCAATGTATTGCATCTATCCCATGATCCAAAGTTGGGATCTTCAAGATTTGGTTTAGGTAGGTTGCCATCCACAAAATGCAATTTGTTCTTGGTTTTGAGAGCCATCAGCATGTCTCTAGACCAAGAGTGATAATTTGCTCATGTTAGGTGTTCTTTTACCAAGCTGCAACCTGGGCTCTCATTAGGATGAAGGTAATATGGATTGAATGGATATGTGAGAGGATTCATGACAGCAACTACGTTGGCCATTTGTAAAAATAGAAAGGTTGGAAAAATGTGCAAATGGAGACAAGATCATAGAGTATATGCACAGAAGAGCATCAATTGATGCTCTAATACCATATTAGAACTTGATGATCCATATAGAAAAGAACAACACAAAAAAAGGCAAGAGAGTTCAAGAACAAATGTGTGAAGATAACAAGAATGATAAAAAGTATGAACAATACTTTCATTGATTGAACTAGAAAAACTGAATTACAAAAGAACAGGGGACCACTCCTACATATAACAAACAAAAGAAACAGAAGAAACATAATTTGTTAACTAGATAATGGATTAACTCTTTTGATTAATCAATTATCGAATACAAAGATCACCTAAAACTGAAAAATAACAACCCAGTTAATTGATTAACAACAGTGATAATCGATTAACTTAAACACAAATAATCAATTAACTATATATGTTAATGAATTAATTCTTATACCGTTAATCTATTAACTGTCGCGTTAATCGATTATCGCACATACAATTGGTAGAGTCATAAACATGAATGATTTGATCTTTCTTCTATTTGAACTTGGTACAATTATGGATTCTCCCATCTTGATTACAATCAATGTAGTCCTGGACTTTGTGCTGCTTAACTTGGTCTAGTTGCTTGGGGTCTGACTTAGAGTGGTTGCCCTAGTTCAGTCTAGCTTGATCATCATCTTCATATTTTGACAACATATTATATTAAGGATTTAATATATATATACTGACAATGTAAGTGTTTTTTACACTATTAGCAAATCTTCACCATTCATATATTAATTATCATTGACTCTCATACAAAAGTAATTCAAATTCATGGTTGATAATGTGCCGATAGTATAAAAAACTTTACACTAACGATGCATATATTTTAAACTCTTATATTAATTATGCAAATCATTTGTATATGATATTGTTAAGATTTCATTAGTCTAGAACATATTTAAGATGTAGATCTTCTAAATCTTAATAAAAATTAATTAAATATAATAATGTTAAATCATTTATACAATTTCTTTAATTTTCTAATTCTAAGTGTACGGGAAGTCAGATATGTTGACCCATCTACGTTAATTAAGAGTCCCTCACACATACAAAATGGTCAAACCATCTACAATTCCTACATAAAAAGATTAGTCAAACCATTACGCCAAACGTTTTTTTGGTTTTTAAAAGAACTAGATAGAGAGATCTATTAGTCCAAATTTTGTCTTTTTTGTTACTTTTTTTTATAAACAAAGATGATATAAAAAGACGGTACCAATAGTTCAATACAAGGAACAGGAGCAAAGCACCATTATGCATAAGAAATAGAGCTTACACGAACAATATTAAGAAGCCAAAGCCAATATCTAACTTGAATCAAACTCAACTAAATATAACTAGAGATTTCCCCTTGAAAATGACTTCATTCCTCATATTCCAAATCGACCGATAACATCAAACCACAACATTCTCTACATAGATTTCTTTTTCCCCAAATTACATAAAATATCAAGATACTAAACAAAGTCAATAATAGTAAATGAGAAAATAACGTGAACCTAAAGCCACGAAAAAAGTCCTTTTGTTATTTTGCGCTAATAAATACATGTTGTTACTTAAAGATTTTAAATCTTTATTATTATTCTTGTTTTTGCTTTATTATTACTGAGAGCACATCTATTGTCTTATACAGTATGTCACTCTATATATTATTATTTGTGATTGATTGAAAAATATGTTTAAATTAAAATTTTAATAATTAAGTATTTTCTGACCAATCACAACCAATGGCATATGAAATAATATATTTTTCTGGGACAAAATATTTTCTCCTATTATTATTAGTGTGACATAACATATAAGACAAAATATAAGATAATAGATCTCAATTAAGGGATACTAGTGAAATTGAGTGGCATGGAGTAGCAAGAGGTGGACACATTTTTGGGCACATATGTTAAAATTGCATAGTAAATTCTCAATTGTGCATCACAAAATTTGTATAAATTTGCATATAGTTTTATAGAATATTTTTGTTAAGTTTCTCAACCATGGGATCCTAGTAGTGACGTGAAAGCCACAAAATTGTAGGTTCAGTGACCAAATGGGTACCACAATCACTTACCAACCTTAATCTCAATAATAGAGAGATAAATTCTTATTTTTATACTAATAAATAATAAAAATATCATATAATTGTATTTAAAAGATAAAAATATTTTATTTTTTGTATTTTTATATATGTTTTTCTTACCATATAAAAATATTATATTTTTGTATATTTTGTATATATTTGTCTTTCCATGGATAAAAATGAGTGCTAACTCCTATTTGCACTTTTCCAAACCAAAACATCTTCTGCCCTCTGCTCCATTTTACCTACCCAATTGCACTTTTCTCTTCTTGTATTCATTATTTTTCTTTAATTAGCATTAAGAATAGCCTCAGCAGTCAATGATTAATTCATTCTAAAATGTTAAATCATTGAAACCCTCTAGGTAAGTTTTAAGTCTATTGATAAATTATCTTTAATATATACGATAAGAAATAAATCTTTTACATATATGTCAAATACTCCATTCTTTTGTAATGGAAGACACTCTTAAGTCTCAAATAATTTATATGTTTAAATATTAAATATAATTTTAATTTAAGAATTAATAACCATTTGACATGACAAAATGAACAGAAAATAGAGAATGAAATAAAATCTCCTCCTTGTGGACTACCTGAAAAAAAGTAATCATAGAGCTATCCTTTTTTTTTTATCATTTATAGAAGATTTAAAAAACAAAGATTATTCCATACTCATACCTATACACAGTACAATGACATTACATCTGCCAAAATGTGAAAAGAAGTAAGAACAATATATATTTTCAGGGTAGGGTAACATTACTTTTCTATTAGTCTATAAATTATATGAAAGAGAAGTGTTATAAATGTTGAATGTTTAAGAATATTATCTCTGATTACCACTTATTATTGAATTTTTAAATATTTAACTAACTAAATAATATAACACAATGTTTTTTTCCCAATATAACACAATGTTCTTTTTTCCAATATCGTTTTCTTGTAGTTGACTTTATAGAATGAAAATAAGATTTAATTGTTTATTCATAATTTTTTATTATTATAACACAATATTGTAACACATTTTAGTTTTATAGAATAATATATTATTTTTTTCTAGACACTCTCATCCTCTCTTATACATGATCAAAATATTCATGATGTTTTCATTGCAAAACTCAAATCTCCAAGAATTGCTTAAGAATAATGAATGACCAATTGCAAATTGTGCAACAATATATGTATTTTTTGGTACTACTAACTCTTAAGTATATTTCCTCATCTTTTACTAATGAACTAATATCTTTCAAAGTGTATAACTGTCATTTCTAACAAATATCGCTATCAGAAATCAAACCATTCACCTTTTGATAACGATACCTCTATAAACCTACATACTACTTTACTTTTTTTTACCACACCTCAAATATATTATTATAGAAGAAATGACAATTATGAGAAAAAAAAAGGAATATCAAAATATGCTCCAATAAAAAAGACTACCAACATTTAAATTATAAAAAAATGAAGTTTAATATTGTGTTTGGGAAGACTAGGGAGTTAATGGTAATTTAAGAAATGCTGAAATTATCATAGAATGATATATTCTTTGGTAAATTACACTAACACTTTATAAGTTTTATTGAAATTATACAAACTATTCACCATTTTTTAATCTATGCAAATCACTCATAGTTATATAGATATATTACATTGGTTAACCCCGTAAGAGAGATAATTCAAACAAAATATGGTATATTGTAAAGACAAATCCAAATAGTATAAGAGTCAATATCTAGTCATTATTTTTTGTTCACTACAAACTCTATCAGTAGTTTTTAAGGATATGTTTAATTTAATTACATTCATCACTCTTCTTTGTTCTTCACGGACTACATTATTAAATATTAAAAGGATAATCATACCGGTGTTGTTAAAATTGTACCGGTTATCAAACCGGTGGTACTGGTATAGTGGTACAATGGTTCAACCGGTAGTTCAGTAATTAAACCGCATGCCGGTTAAATCGGACATACCTACTTATATTGATATATCTAAAAACCTATAACAAAAAACTTCCAAATAGCTAGATACTCAAATTTATAATCCATATTTATAATCTATTCAAAATTCACATAAACAGACAATTTTAAGTCTTTAACAAATTCAAAGTCTAAATTACAAAACATATATTAATCCAAAAGTATCACTTAACAACCGCAAAATATAAATAAATGACACAAGTTCACAACTCACTCTACAAAACAAAAAAATTGAAGTTTTAATATTTAACACCAAGGAGTCAAAGTTGTCTCATATCGATATTATATTTTTCTACCAAATCCTATTTTCAGACACTACTCCAAGATTACAAAATGTCACTTAGATTACATACGAATGTTATGAACCAAAAAATATAATCCATGTATGTCTTGGAAGCACGTGTCTTGAAGTGTGGAAGAAGGGTTGGAAAGATGGGTCACATTCTAATGAGTTTTTAAGTTTTTTTTTCAAAAAAAAAATATATATATGTATAAACCGGCCGGTTTAGTAAAATACCGGTCGGTTCACCAGTTTTGACCGATTTTAATACTTGACCGGTTCAACATCTGTACCCAAACCGATTAGGGGTCCGGTTCACCAGTTTTCCGGTTGAACCGACCGGTACGAAATGATTTTTACAATATCGAATCATACACAAAATGAAAGAGATTAGGTGATCGATTATTATCTTAAACAAAAAAAGTATGACACTTTGAAGAGGATATCAATTGTTGATTGAAGAATAGTTGAGGCACCTTCCTACTTCCCTTATTGCCCAATTCACCATTTCTGGGTGAGTCATCTCAGAATAAACACAATCATCGTTAATCAATATCTCTATCTTCTCTCATTAGGTATTCTTCTTTTTCTTCTTCTCTCTATTTGTTTTGTTCCCTTCCTTCACTCACCTTTGTAATTAATTATTCTTTATTTATTTGTTTTTCTGCTCTCAGTATCATAGCTAGAAATGGACACGGTGGCAGCAACTGTTTTCCGATCAGCGGCGGCGACTCCGCATAAACCACCCATCCTCACCGGAAGAATGCCGCCATATGGATCTTCATTCGCTCGCTTTCCTTCAAATTTTCGCTTCACCGTTAAGGTTCCTAATAAATTCCAATTCCTCTCTGATTATGTCTTCTGTTTTATACTTTTACAAGTGCTATTCAAATTTGTTATTATTTTTCTTACTATATGATCTCGTTGTTTGAACAACTTTAAAAAATAAGATGGACTAAGGGCTTCTTTGTATAGGATTCTCAGAATAGTGGTTTTCCAAAATCAGCTTTTTTTTTCTTTCTGAAATTGCTTCTCCTTTAAGCTGAATTTCACTTTCCCCCCCTCTTCGATATAGGTTTCTTGGGTCGTTTAGAAGAGCTTATAGAGAAGCTAATTGGGTTTATGATAACAACTTATGACCTATCTATAAGATCTTTGTAGATTATTTCCGTAAGAATATTAGAGAGGCTTATGAAAATAAGCTCTTTTTAGCTTATTTCAGAAAACCTATTGAATAAGTACTTAATTAAGTTGTTAAGGCAAACACATCATATGAAAGCCGAACCAAACAAGCAAAAGGTGGTTATACATACATATATATACAGTTATACACATACATACATATATACACACACATAAATATATACATATATATATATATATATATAAAGCAGTTTATTTTCCAAATTAAAAAAAACTAAACAAACAAGCCCTAAATAAATGCTCTTTAAATCGACTGAGTTTTTTTAAAGAGGCAAAGCAAGTGCTGTGTATGGACTATGGAGTGATTAGGTTCATTGACTTTTGTTGATGATTAGCAGCAGCAGCTGCACTCTTCTGTATTTCTGCCCAGGCAAGGTCACAGGAGAAGAAGCTTAGTAGTCAGAGCAGCTGCGTCGTCTCCGGAGTCATTTGAGTCAAGTTCCAACAAGATTGCTCCACTTCAGCTAGAGTCTCCGATTGGGCAGTTTCTTTCGCAGATTTTGAAAGATCACCCGCATCTTGTGCCTGCTGCAGTAGACCAGCAGCTTGAGCAGCTTCAAACTGACCGTGATGCTGATCAACAAAAGCAAGACCCTTCTGCTTCTAGCACTGATTTAGTTTTGTACAGGTTTGTTGCATACCTGATATCTAATGTTTTGTACTGCATCATTACCATGTTATTGCTGATAAATCTTTGAAGTTAAATTCTTGCCTATTTGTGTAATTTAGATGAGTACATAGTCCATCGGGTGGCTTCTGAAATACAAAAAAATTACAGTTCAGAATTGAGTATATAAAGCATTATAAAATTAGTCAGATGCCTCTGGGCACTCGTTCAATGTTTGTGTCACTATTTACATTCTAATTTGATAGTCTTTATACTTTTAAAGTATATAAGACTTTCTCCTAAACTGAATATTTTACTTTTCACTAAATGTCATCACCAGAATGACCAAGACCCGAAGTAAAACTATAGTAACTAGTAGCAACTTACTATTATGTCATAAACATGAATCAAATTACATCATGGTGTTATGTCATAAACATGTCCTCAGAAGACTATTAAGGGCCTGTTTAGTGTCTAAGATAGGATAGACAGCATGGTAAGATCAGGGTAGGATAGACAAGACGATAAGAGAAGGATAGGATAGACAGCATGGTAAGAGCAGGATAGAATAGACATCACGACAATAGCACGATAAGATAGACAACACGATAAGAGCAGGATAAGCTCTTATCCCATCCTGTGTTTGATGCGCACCAGATAACGATGACATTGATGTGGTGGTGGCTGTGGTGGTGGCTGTGGTGATAGCAGTGGTGTTCATGTAGGGTATGAGTGGAAAAAGTTGCACTATCCTATCCTGCTCATTTCTAACACAGCTCCCCCATGGGGGGAAAATGCACTAGGTGAACAGGATAGGATTGACCAACATGATAACTATATCCTATCTTGCTGGCTCACCAAACTCTGGATTTCAACAGGATAGGACAAACTATACTGTTCTCTCTCTCTTATTCTTTCCATCAAATTTGTCCTTCAATTTTAAGTCGTTTAATGGTATCACCTTAACTATTGTTTTTATTGGTCTTCCTCTATCTCTACGTAACTATTGGGCTATCCTCACCTAATCTAAAATATTCTGGTAGACTGTGAAACATCTAGAGTTCCATTAAAATGGATTTCATAAGACAGACACAATCATTTAATATTTTAATTATGGTAAAATGATATGCTTGTGCCTTCTGTTTGGTGGAGAAAGGCTATTCCTTTTCTCATGGAAGACATCAAATGAATGAATTTGATTCGAAAATGAATTAGCTAAGTAACTCATCTGTATTGCATTTTGTGCTCTTGATTGTGAACTTACATTTATTTTCAATCCAGAAAAAAATTATAACTAAGTTACTCATTATTTATGAATTGCTTATTTAAAAAAAGTGATCATCAATGGAATCTATATTACAGAAAAGAGGTGTCTGAGAGTGGTTTAAACATAAAAGCATGGAGTTTATTCTAATTTCTCTTCTTTTCTAAATCTGAAAGTGTTTTGTAGTTTTAAGCAAGTGGGCTGTTGACAATTGTGATGCGTTCCAAACTTTTTCAGGAGAATTGCGGAGGTTAAGGCTAATGAAAGGAGAAAAGCCGTGGAAGAGATCTTGTACGCATTGGTGGTGCAGAAATTCATGGATGCTAATATTTCTTTGATACCCTTCATATCCCCTGATCCATCTGGCAGAATTGATTCATGGCCAACTGAAGATAGGAAACTTGAGCAAATTCACTCACATGAAGCATATGAGATGATCCAAAACCACTTGAATCTCATTCTGGGTAACAGAATAGGGGATTCAACATCTGTAGCCCAGATCAGCAAACTCAGGGTAGGGCAGCTTTATGCAGCATCGGTGATGTATGGGTACTTTCTTAAGCGAGTTGACCAAAGGTTCCAGCTGGAGAAGACGATGAAAGTTCTCCCAAGTGCAGCAGAAGACGAGAGTAGCGCTCGTCAAAATGCCATGGATGATACTAGACCTAGTGGTGCAGGGGGTGTTTCTCATGTTATGTCTCATCCTGAAGTCTCTACCTGGCCAGGTGGTGATGTCAGTCCTGGTGGATTTGGCTATGGGATAAAGCCAACCAGGTTGCGTAACTACGTCATGTCCTTCGACAGTGAGACACTGCAGAGATATGCAACAATAAGATCAAAGGAGGCTGTGGGCATCATTGAGAAGCACACAGAGGCATTGTTTGGAAGACCTGAGATTGTTATAACACCTGAGGGGACTGTCGATCCTTCCAAAGATGAAAACATCAAAATTAGCTTTGGTGGTTTGAAGAGACTTGTTCTGGAGGCTGTGACCTTTGGTTCTTTTCTCTGGGATGTCGAGAGCTACGTGGAGTCAAGGTACCATTTTGTACTAAACTGAGTTCAGCTTGCAGGGTCATCTAGACCAGTTAATAAATCTTCATAGAAATTGCATCCAGCAGATTTCATAAAGTCAATGTTAACTTCTCAGGAACTCTTCCCATCTGACATTGACAAAGAGATCAGTGTGTAAAAGGCACCATCTTATTCTTTAGCTGAATAAATTCAACACACACTTGTATAACTATAATAAGCTGTAATTATCTTTGTAGAACATCAATCTCTGACGAGAAAGAAAAATGATACACAATATGCTTTATCAGTCAAATAAAAAACAAAGATGCAGATGCTGTGTTCTAAACTTGATGAAACATGATTGTGCACTTTTGCTTCTGCGGCCCTACTAATATGAAAATGTTTTGTGAATTTTGGACAACTTTGATTTGTGCATTTTAAAATGCATTAGTGGAAAGTGAACAACAATTCTCTACAACTTTAACTTTGATTTTTGCATCACAAAATATAGTCATCTGAAAAAACTGTCCATATTTGTTATGAGTGGGGATCCACTCACTCTAAGCCTTCCTTTGGTAGAGAGGAAATGAAGGAGAAAGAGAATGAGAGAAGAGAAATTGGAGAGAAGGGTTCTCTTTCTCTCCTTTGGTTGGGGAGAGAGTTTGAGAAGAGAGAATAAAAATTAGGTGGAGCCCGCCAAATTTTTTTCTTCTCACATGTGAAGAGAAAATGAGGGAAGAAGGGCGGAGGAGTTTGGACAAAGATCACATGTTCCAAAATATTTTTATCTCTATATTATAAGCTACTCACATTCCACCAAATAATATAAATTTTTTTTTTATGATTTTTCTTTTTACTTAGGTGTCACTTTTTAATTAGATTGGTATATAAATAAGACACCAAAAGTGGGACAGTTGATCTCCATTCTGGAAGTTTAATCACTCTTTTATCTTCTTTTTCTATACAACCAAACAACACCAAATTTTACTCTATTTCTCACATCTTTCTCTTCTCTTTCTTTCTTTTCACTCTCTTTCTCACATATTTCTCTCTTCTTATTTTCTTCCTTCAACCAAATGGAGCATGAGTAAAACTTATTGATCATCCTAACCATTGATTTTGTGGACATTTAATAGTTTAGATCTATTCACTAATTTAAACCATTGAATTTCCCTAGAATTGGTGGCTCTTGGAGTAAATGGATCCCTCCCCATTTTGTTATACATATAACATTTGCTTGAACTAATATTGAAGCACAGGGTAATTTTGAACAGCCAGAAAACTTTGATTTTCAGTTATAAAATATTGTCGGAAAAGGTATCAGCACAGTTTTCCTGATACTAGAGATGGAAGAAAAAACAGGGGCAGAAGCTAAGCGTGTTGTAATTAAAACTGTTAGTGTTAATAGATGAAACATGCACTAAACAACAACTTGAGTAGCAACTTCAGATCCTGTGTATGTTCCTTTCCTTCTCCAGTCTCCAATGACCACTAAGCTAAGGGAGTCATCATCTTTGATAGGGTGCTCTAAGAGCATTGAAGCAGAGCTGATACAGATAGAAAACACAGACTAAACAAGGCCATCCATAGGGTCCTAGTTCCCATAACAGTCATTGTCTCATGTGTGGGTGTTGGTAATGGACCAGGAGTACAATTTATAACAAAAAGAGGAAAAATGAAAAAACCGATGAAGAAAAAGGACCATGAACTAATCATGTTAGTCTATATGATATGATATGGAGTCTGGTTACTCTTAAATAAAGTCTCAGTTCGAATCTAGTAAATGAAAAAAATATTTACCGGAAGAACTTTTCCCTCTTAAAGGGTCTTCCCAACTTGACTAGAAGCAACCAAAGTACTATCATGACATGTGGATCGAATGCTTATGTTTAGCGTTGCCAACAATTTCATCCTATAGGCATCACATGCTTATCCAAAATAGGATCCAAGGCTTCCAAAAATATTTGATATCTTCAACAGATTCTAAGCAAAGCTTATGCATCATGTATTGTTGAAAATGTTAAATGATTGGCTTGGTGGTGCTTGAATTCTCATATCTTATCATATTAAATATCTTCTACCTCTTGAAAAGAGAAACTAAGTATCCATCTAGCTAGAGAAGCATATTGTTTACTTTAATGCACGTTTGAAGCAATATTAAGTTTGTTTTTCAGTAGCAAAGTTTCTACTTCTGGACCTGTTGACAGAGCAAAAACTTTGCAATATAAAAGAAATAGGATTGACATAATAGCCTTCACAATACAAAAACCCTTAATATTTCCAATTTCCAAAGCAAGAGAAATGACAATAAAGTTAAGTGCATTTAGTTCAGACATTCCACCACAAATTCATTGCTGAGCTGAATCACAATGAGGAATGTGACTTAGCTCTTCATAATTTGTTGAAAAATAATCATCTCAACCCTTTTTCCCAACACCATTTTTCAAACCTACTCTATAATCATTGATCAATGTCATTTTTGTCATATAGAGGCAATACCTGTATTGATGCATACTTAAGCATAACATCATGAATTAGTTTTGAAATTTCTACTGAATTCCCCTGGCCTAGTCATTCCCATACCTAGTATTCTAGTACCTATCTCAAAACTTTACATGGAAGAATGTAGGTTCTTTGAAGAAGTCAATATGTGCAAAACATTACCATCAACATCATAGAACTCAATGGTGGCATCTGTATGACTCAATTTTAACAGACATGAAACCTTGTCCATCATAGGAGAAATGTAAGCCTTTTCGATTCGTATGATTAATGTCTCCTTTCCAAGCCTTTGATCCTGCACCACTAGTCAGGAACTGAATAGAACTGCAAACAAATTCATCTATTAGACAAAATAATATATGTTTTGTTAATATTTGTATTTTATTTAGTTTTACCTCTGTGTCACTGATGTGTTCAAGACAATGATCATGCCCATCCATGTAAAAATCAATATCATTTGCCTTAAATTTGATAGTAAAATCAGCAGAGTTAGGAAGAAATCTTACTAAGAAATTGTCATTCTTTATAGGGAGAGAAGTGACGATCATTTGCATTCTTGGTTATATTATGTTACCTCAAGAATTGGGAGAAGCTGCTTTATAATTTCTTGGGTATCACCATGATGTCCAACACTTCTAATTCATGGTGACCAACCATAATATTCCATTTCGCTATGATTCCTCATGGGCCAAAAAATGCCCTTTAATCATGGGTCAAGGGTAACCCTTCACCTGGTTCAGCATGCTTTTGTCGAGGAACATGTGGGAAAGTAAGTCCTACATCGTCAGGGAAACCTATGTTGGTTCAAATATATATAAATTATTTTCCTCAAATCCAGAATGTTATCTAAACCCTATATGATTTAACTCTTGAGTCTAACATATTCATTGATGTTGCTTCTTTACTGTTTTCTGGCATAGCTTACTTGCTATACTAGGAAACCTTTTGCTCTAAAATTGTTAGGGAAGCTATAACTAAGATGAAACTCTTAAAATTGGTCCCTTGAAGTCTACAACCTTCAACCTTTTCCTTGGATTCTGATGCAGCGCATGCTTAAAACACTAATCTTTCTAAACCATCCATCTAGCACTTTTTGTGAAAAATTTAAAACTTAACATTTTCACCAAATGGCCTTATTTCCTAGTAACATTTTTACATGACCATAAACTTTAGCACATAAGTTACAACATGAGCACCTCATATAGATACCATATGCTGATATGAGTGTGGAATGATACGGAAATATATCATATTCCAAAGTGGAATAGATAAACCATATGCAGATGTTATAAGGGGTGTCAATTTTGGTTGTTCAAATAAGGGAGTTGTTTCTCTAAATGTCTAAGTTGATAGTGCCCTCTATTTGCTATGAAATTGTTAAACAGTAAAGCAATTATCTCTCTTCAAATTCAACTTTGGCTATATCTTCCACATGTTAAATGGTTACTGTTATTCAAGTTTTGTTTGATAATGGAAAGCTGGAAACAAAAATTCAGAACTGTTATCTTTGCATGATACTACAATTCAAACACATCAAGATCAAACTCCTAAGTCCGAATTTAACTGTAACCGAGTTTGTCAACTTATATGGCACTATACTGCCCAACTTACAATACCAGTAAAGAAAAAGATTGGAACTGCACACATTATTCAACACATCAGAGGGCGAACTTATTCCACATGAAACATCATTGGACATTATTTGACTAGTGATTGGGACCTATAAGTGAGAGAAGAAAAGCCCTGTAATGGCCGGATGTTTCCGAGTGAACTGCATCGTGCAGCGTCTTCTTGTATTTCTTCAAATATTCAGCTTTTATATACTGCAAATCAATCTCAGTCCTTGTTACAATCACCCTTATAAGTGTCTCATCGTTGGTCCCCAAACCTTTCATCGCCTTACGTAAAACCTGCATGGTGGCAAAAGTGAAAAGATAGCTTTATGTCTTGGCAATAAGAAAGTTAAGAGATTCACTCTATGCTTACACAACAAACTACGACAATTGGAACAAATATTGTAATTTTTTGAACATTGGAAGATAAAAAGGATCTAGAGAATGGAGCATATCAGCACAATTACTCACTGATGCAGATATCTGACACCAATGACCAAAAGATATACATGTCCAAATGATGTCTTTAACAATTAAGTGGCATTGGAAGAAATATGTTCCTATTCGTTGCTTAGCAGAAAGGCAGATATTGATTCACGGAAATTACAGAAGTTTAACCATGCCATCCGAAAGAGTAAGACTGGCCTTCACGAAATATTTCTACTTGCTCTGATTAGTTATGAAATTTTTTATAGACGAGACATAAAATGATGTTGCATAGTTAAATTAACTAGTCATGCTAAATGTATGTACTCCATAGGGATAAATTTTATTGGGGGTGATGTTAAAGTCCATATATGGATATTAAAATAATTACCGAGTTTCTCACATTTTCAACTATATCATACTGACAGTAACAAATCTTATACCATGTTGTGCAACACATATAACACATAGGGTTAATATTAAAGCTAAGGGAAATTTAAGCATCATTTTGAATTATAATGTTATAGTTTCAGTAAGACAGCTAAAAGGAACACACCAGTTAAGAAGTTTCTGAGTATTCACAGTTATGCAGCTATTTCAGAGATAGAATTCGATACTTCTCTACTATTTGCCTCTTACAATTCTTCGACACTAAGTTTAACATAAGCATCTTATGTTGCATTGGTCATCCCATGCTTCTGACCCCTCATCCCCATCCTTTTAAGATTTGTCATCAAATGCAAATATTTTTTCCTTGATCCAAGTTTAGTGACATTACAAGAAGAAATTACCTAAAGTTAAAGTCGAGGAGAATACCTTCGCAAAATACTTTGCAGGATTCTCAGAACATTGGATTATTGTCTTAAGTGCAAGAGCAAAAAGCCCGGAAGTTTCTTTCTTCACTGCCTAATAAAAGTTCAGCTTGGATAAGTACCAGAAAAAGGCCTCGAGAAAGAATATATTTTAAGGAAATAAAATTGATAAAGATACCTTCTCCAGCGAGTGTCCATGCTTGTGTTGGTAAGCAAAACTTACAGCAGCCAAATGTGCTGCACTTCGTTCACTCAGTATTTGCACAAAAGTCTTCTCGTCAGTTCCCAGTTTCTTCTCCCCTGCTTTGTAGAGAGCCTTTGCGTCATTCTCAGCTATTTCTCTATTAACCTCCGGACCTTCATGGCGTGGTGTGGTTACATATGCAAGCAAAATCTGAATCAAAGTTTTTAGATAATAAAGGTATTAGTAACAGGAGCTCTATTGTTTGAATATCAGGAATGGTACTCATAGATGTGATTATTAAAGACACTAAAAGGTCAAATGAGACCATTTTTTTCATCCTATGGGAATCAGTCACAAACCACTGAACGATGTTTCCCTTAAGATATACTGTGATCCACACTTGCAGATTAAGTAAAGGGATATATCAAACAATTAGTCCACATCAAACCCACGGATGACAAGTAATGGTGAAGAATATACACTGGTCCAAGTAGTTAAGGTCAAAGGTCATCATTGAAACAGAAGATGTTGTCCTATGCTCAGACTCAAACACTTTTCATGCACATCTGAAATGCATTCGGAATTTTAATTTTTTTATCATCTTGCATCCTTCTACAAATGAACAATAGAAAGTGCTTAACTAATGCCATGCTCTATGATCGGCAGGAGTACTGCTTAGGATAAAAAACAGCTATGGAAATTTCATATAACATAGAGAAACCACAATTTGATGATTCGTGATAGCTAATGCATCTTTCATGAGAGCCACATACACGAAAGGACAAAGAAAACATCACCTTTTTATGATCCCCAGAGGTGTGTCTTTCGATGTCATGCTCGAGAAAAACACCAAACCTTGAATGGTATATCTGTCTTAAATGTTGCAGCTGCGATGGAGTTCGTGAGCAAATTACTTCAGTAGCAGCTTCAAGGATTTTGGTGACAGTTAGAGACTGCTTAAGGATGATTGCATCGCGTCCGGCAGGGTCATGCATCCAAAGCAAAACTGCAGTCTAATAACATGCAGAAAAAATATAAGATAAACGACGTAATGATAGGGAAGTGAGACATATTAGCTTCACCTGTTACATATCAATATTGTTTGGTTAACAAATAGATACACACATAGGTTTTAGTACCTCCAACTTGCCACTAAGTTCCTTAGTTAAGCGTTTCAGAAGGTCCTCAGAATACATTGTTCTGAATTCTTGTTGGATATAGGCACGCTGTGTAGCATCACGATGTGCAAGTACGTTGATAACAGCACTATCATCACACCCAAATCCTAAAAATATATACATAGAAAAAATTGAATAATTTGGGTATACTATACATACAACATAGAATCATCAATTTAGGCATTGAGTAGTCAGAGTCATGATTTCAAATAGCAGTTGTCGTTGCATAGGAAGAAAATATGCCGATGTGGCAACAATTGTGGCTCCAGAAACCTAAAACTGCCATATTCACACCACAATTGTAGTTGTGAACTGCAATGTTAAACCATGATCTGGAATATATACAATGGAAGCAGTAGATTGTTTTGACTTTGAACACAGTGAAAGTATGATAGTCAAATCCTGACAAAAATATATACAAATAAATAACATAAGAAGTGAATAATTTGGGTATATGTATTACATAGCACTACCCTTCACCAATCTTATTCTTTTAGTGTTCTTTATTTCCCCTCCAAAACTCAACTCCCAAACAAGTTCTTAGGCTATGTTTTGGAGTTTTGTTTTGGAGGGGAGGAAATGAATGACTTTGGAAATGTCTCCATGGGAGTTGGGTGGAATAGAGGGAAATGTTTTAGAGGTTTTCTGGACCCTCTAAAATCCTCCACATTCATTTTCACGGCACCAAGTTGGGGTTGTGCCGAAGACAAACATGTCAAAGTACCTAAACACCCTTACTAAAATTTTATAATTATATTCATGTTCATTTCTCATTGTTAATTAAATTTTTAAATGATCGTAAAACAATATTCTTGCATTTTTAACCCTTCAATCACCTCCCATCTAACTTTCACTCCCCAAACAAGAGATTTAGCTTGATTTGCCTTCCTTTCTCCTTGATCCCTCTCTTTCCCCTTCCCTCCTAACTCCCAAACACAGCCTTGGGGTCAAGTCATGGCTGAAAATTTCAAACCACCATATTGATGCCACAATTATACTTGCAGACTGAAATTTAACATCTTGATTGGATTAATACATAACATAAGCAGTATGATTACTGTAACTTTTAAGACAGTGAAACAATTGACTTGTTTGGTGACAAAATTGTCACATTAGAGAGCAACTGAACATATGACCTTAGATATTAATGTAAAACGTTTCCAATTTTGGAACCAATTAGTGGGCACACAGTGGATTGAAGAGTGATATCAATCATGAGACAAAAATAGAAAGAAAAAGAGAGGATAAATATTACCCTTGAAAGCTTTGTAAAGTTGTATTGCATCATCTTTGGGGTGAGGAGGAACAGGGGGTAAAGTAAGGGTAGACATGTTATGTTTCTGTATGCAAACTCTTATTTCTTGTGTTTCAGAATTTGATAGTTTGAATACATGCGCATAGGTTGATCAGATCAGAACATATATAGATGGAGAGAGAAGGACAAAGATGAAATTTAATAATTGAGAAAAAATATAGGACTGAGATTCATAGAATTTATATATTGTAATTGTATCATCCATTATTTATATTTATGTATCATTGACTCTTCAAAAATATAATTTAAATAAAGGATAAATAATATAATAATTATTTATAAATCTTTACATTAACAATAGTCATATGTGTAATGATATATTCATGATATATTATAGATGATGTTACTTTTTTGGTAGAGTAATCGTAAATGTGGATGATGTAACAATATATAAAATAAGGGTAATATTTGTATATTTACTCTAAAAATTTATATACAATTATTAAATTATTCTCTATTCATTGGGATATAGTCTACCGTAATTAAATGTGAATAATAGATAATATATAAAACTCATGATTAATCTATTAGTATATTTTTTTTTTCTCATACAAAATTTATGATTTTCGTGCATAAGACAAGTATTTTCTCTTTTATATAACCTAATCTTACGTAATAGAAACCTAATCTTACGTAACAGAAAACGTTAAATTAAAAAGGAGGCTCTTGTTAATGTATTAAATGGATAAATGCTAACGTGTTCATACCATATCTTCATTAAATTACGAGCTATTCTCTGATTAATGAGACTCGCATGAATTCAATTGCTGGCGTGGTATTGCTTAATTCAAGTGATTATTACACAACAAAGATTTTATTGATAAATTGAGTTAACTGTGATATTTAATGTCTTTATTATTTATACATGAAAGTGGGTTTCTCTTATTTTTGGTCTAAAGTCATATCTGATCTATTCTCATATGGACGAAAATAAATGATGTTAAGAATGAATAAGTCAAAGTACGCGTTCAGCGGATTAGGTGTCATATGCCTATTTATTTATATTTACATAGTTTTCAGATATTAACAAAAGGTACCATCAAATTAGTGTACCCTAAGTTCACGGTTGACAGAGAAATCAACAACGCCTAAGTTCTTGCATATTCATTGACTATGAAGTGGTACGAAGCTGAGGTGTGCTGGACCTTATTCTACATCTTCATGTTTCAGAAATTTTGATCTAAAATTAAAAATATATTATTAAAATCTAAGTTTGAATTCAAAAATTAATTCAATCAATATTTAGAATTACATAATTCTTGAATCAAGAGTCATGTACGAGTTTAAAAATCAACATAACCAATATTAGAATCGGTTAAAAGACAAATTTTACTCAATTCACCTCATTCTCATCTTAGTACAAAATAATTTTAATCAAATCTCCAAATTTAACTTTTTAGACTCAACCCGGGGTTGACATCATCCCCTCCTTCTTGAAGATATTTTGACCTCGAAATTGCATCTTCTTCACCTACATCAAATGGAAAGAAATCATCAGCATTCATTAGATCAACATTAGGCAAATACTTCCTTTGTACTTGGATGTTAGGTGCTTTGGCACAATCTTGAGTAAACACGACATGATTGATTAAGCCATCCATGAGTCCCATCTCAATGCAAGTCAACAATGTCTTGGCTTCCCACCAGTCATCAACTCCTTTGATGATTCCAAGCTCTTGAAAAATTCTAGAAACATATTTTGGCAAAACAAAGTTAGTTGTGAAAAAATAGAGGTGTGATGAGTTGTTTTTTTAGAACAACCTTGTTGTCTTCCACTTTATCCCTAAGATATAATGGTTTCCTCTCCCTCTCTTTTTTTATTTTCTTTTCACTTTCTTTTGTTTTTATCTCACGTTTTTTTTCTAGTGCTATTTTTCTTTTCAAGATCTTCTTGTCTTCAATGACTTGTTCGGGTGTCAATGGTGAAAGTATCACCCCATCTTGTTGTGTATTAATGCATACTTATTTGTGCGTCCATCATGTGTTGCTCTCTTTTCATACTGTCATGGTCGACCTAGTAATAAATGACTAGCCTCCATATCCACCACATCACATAGGACTGAATCTTCATAGCTCCCAATAGTAAAAAGGACTTCAACTTGTTTATCAACAAGCATCTCTCCCACCGCATTCAGCCATTGCAATCAGTATGGAGTAGGATGTGTCTTAATTTTAAGATTTAGTTTTGATACTAATCTTGTACTAACGACATTTGTGAAACTTCCACTATCAATGATCAAACAACAAACCTTACCACCAACTAGACACCTTGTATGGAAGATGTTTCCTCTTTGGTCAGCTTCTTGGTCTTTGATTTGACTCCCTAAGAGCCTCCTCACCACAAGAAAGTCACCTTTAGGAACAATAACATCATCCTCTTCATGACCATTCTCTTCATCACTTGAGGCTTCACATTGAGATTCTATCTCTCCATTAGTCATGATCATTGTCTTCCTTGTAGGACATTGAGAGGTCGAACCATGTGTTTTTGTTTGGTTCACCAAAAACTAAATCAAAACTGAATGGAACCGAACTTTTACGTCCCTAATTAATGGGAAAATGAGAAGAGTAGTTATTACATTGGTGTTTGCCAGGAAACACCTTTGAGTGTAAATCACCACATTTTTTATTGTTCCATTCTATCTATTGACTATTTAAGGAGTTGACTTAGTATTGGGCATCCAATAGCTCAAGACCCTTGACCGAATCACCACATATTTCTTTATACTCCATGTTCTTTCACCAAGAAGGCAACCCAATGACCCTTACTAGCCACCAAAACACACCCACCACACTTATTACCCTTACCGAACTTTGTCGCATGGCCCACACAGAAACCGTTGTAGAAATGCTTTATATTTCATTTCCCTCTTTACTCCCCATTGAATCAACCTCATCATCCCTGCACTCTCTGGATATTACATCTACCACCCATCCAAAAATCCAACAACTCATATATCATTACTCTACAAGATATTGATATTATAAGTTTAAACATTTATGTTATGGTTGTCTAAATTATTATGATTAAAATTATAATGGTCTCCTGGGCTACCCATCTTGGAAATCTTTATTATAGACGTAGTTGATAAAATTGTCTGCCTTGGTCACCACGACTTGTTTACCTTGGCTTGTAGTCATAGATCCTTTGGTGCTAGGTGTAACTTCCTTTGTTGGGCCCTCCTTCTTGAGTTTGTCAACCCACCTTAATGATTGATATTTGGAACTCGGCCCCGAAGAGAATTTAGACTTCTTTCTCCTCAATTGTTCCTCTACCTTTATTGCTTGTTGAGCTAGATCATCTAACTCAACATAGTGTTGTAATTCAACAATGTCTTGGATGTCTTGATTCAACCCATGTAAGAACCTTGCCATAGTGGCTTCTCGGTCTTCATAGAAATTAGACCTCAACAAGGCCAATTCCATCTCCTTGAAATACTCATCAACACTTTTAGACCCTTGTGTGAGCTTTTGTAGTTTATTGTAAATATCCATTTGATAGGAATTAGGTACAAACCTTCCCCGCATGATCAACTTCATCTATTCCCATGTATAAATTGGTTCAACACCAATTCTTCTCATCTCCTTTTGAAGTTGATCCCACCAAATCATGGCATACTCCTTGAATTCCAAGGCTGCCACCTTTACTTTCTTTTCCTCATTGTAAGAATTGCAATTAAACACTTGTTCAATTTTCAATTCCCACTCAAGGGAAGCCTCTGGATCATTCTTGCCAATAAAGGTTGGTACCTTTATCTTGAACCCATCTAGTTTGGTATCATCCCTTCTTCTCCCCCTCCTTGCTTCCCTCATTTGCCTTCCCCTGCCTCCTTCATCATATGAGTCACTTGAATACCTAGAAGCATGATTATCAAGCCTCCTATCATATTCCCAATATCATTTGCTCCATTTGCCTTTGGAGTGTTTGAAATTGTGTTGTTATCATGGCATGTAGGGTTGCTGTCCTTGGGGACAATGGAGAACTATCACTTTTGTGATTAGACATTTCACTCAAACTCACGTGTATCACTCACTTTTATTTTGTGGAAAATGTAGGGAATGGTGTATCACTCAACACTCTATCCTCCACGGCCTTATGAAGTAAACCAAGTTTGAACCAAGAATTTTGTGAAAGAAAATCACTCCAACTTCTCAAAATTGGAACGTTGTGACTTGAGTTATACCTCAAAGAAAGAACTTGACACTTTTTGTTTAGACTCTTTTAGATTATTTTGAACCTTTTGTAGAATCACTTTGACACTTTTTAGAACTTTTTGATTTTGGACTTTTGACACATTTGACACTTTTTGATTTTTGGACTTTGACACTTTTTGACACTTTTGATTTTTGGACTTTGACACTTTTTCACACTTTTGATTTTTGGACTTTGACACTTTTTGAAAGATAAAGATAAAGATAGATATACTCACGGCCAAGAAAAAGTAGTGAACACCAAGCAAGAAACTAGCTCTGATGCCACTTAATGTGAACCTCTTAGATAAAAGGCTCTTGAACGATCTATCTTGGTTGGTGTTTGGCCCAACCTCACGGTTGACTAGAGCTTTTGAGAATAAAGTAAGCAGCGGAAATATGAAATTGGATAAAAGAAGATGGTATAGATTTGAGGTGAAGGCGCCACAACACTTGAGGTGTTGATAAGCCAAAGTGATGCTCACCACAAGAACTTGGTTATTGATAAGAACTTCTAATCTTGGTTCAGCCAAGAAGATTTTAGAATACTCTCACAAGGATACAATCCTCAATTCACAAAGAATTATGATTCAACTTAACTTGTTTATTCCATTGCAATAGTCTTACATTTATAGGCAAGCCACTAGGCTCCCACGGTTGGCTATCATTAAACTAGTAAGGCTAATGCATGGTAATCTTAACATAGGATACCAAAAGCCAAATGAATCTACTCCTAAACTAGACTACATTCAGATGGTAAAGATATGAGCACATGTATTTCGTGTGCTTTATTACAACTGAAAGACAAACATAATAACTTAGGCCTAGGATGCCTTGGATGCCACGGTTGGATTGAAGAGCATAAGATTCCATTCTTCCTTTAAGTGCACGGCTCACAATTAAGTCATATGATGAATGAGACTTGATGACTCCATAATGCTCACGGCTAGGCTTTGATGAGCTCCATAGGATTATTCGGCACATGGAAATTGTTGTAGTTAAAGCCTCCTTAATGGTCCTCAGGTGGACTTGTGCTTGGTATAGGATTCCTTTTGTCAAGGAAGGAAATTTCGTCGACTGAATGATGATTAATCATGCACTAAATAGCTTAGGATGCCATTGGTGCAAGTTGGTAGGCTGCCAACGGCTAGAACATGTGCATAATGCACCATTAATTCACAATTAAGGTCTCCAACAGCCACATGCTAATTCCACACGAGCATCTTTGCTCCAACAACTCTGAAAGTGACTTAGGATTCTTCTTGATGAAATGTGCTCAGGTGAATTTAGCTCCAACGGTCCAGACAAGGTGTTTAAGCACCATAAAAGCTCCATTAAGCTCCTCCACTTTCATATTTTGATTCCCCTCGAGCAATCCTCCTCCAACGGCTACAATAGTATTTATTCACCTGCCAAATAATATTAGACTAAGTTAAAATGACTTTGGTTCACGAAAAATACAAGTTGGTCCAAGCATTAAAGTGTCAATTACACTTTTAGGCTTGGCTTGGTCATCCACGAGCCATTTTCAATCTAGACTTTATTTATGGGCAAATTTATGATTAAAATACTTAAATTAAATTAACTAAGTGTTGGACAAAAATTAGCCCACACATTTATTATCAAAATTAAAAATGTCCAATGCTAACTAAATTGGCTAGGCCTGACTTGATAGGCTACGCCCAGTGCCTGATGCGGCACGCTAGGCGCATGCGCCTTGGTCAGATTTCTTGGCCAGACCAGATTAGCCCAGCGCCTGGTTAGGCACTTGGTGCGTCAGGGACCTCAACTCGGTCAGAGTTGTCTCGGTCAGGTTTCATGCTTGATGCACTAGGGACATTAACTCGATCAAAGTTGTCTCGGTCAGGTCTTGCGCCTGATGCGCCTGGTTTCGTGCCAGGGTCAGTTTGGCGCCTGAGTCAGACCCGTGGCCTGTCTCGTGCGCATGGCCTGGTCAATCTTTGGTTCGGTCAGCACCATGGATCAAGATGCTAGTGAGCATCTTTAGACCCCCTTGGGCTATCTTTGACTCATCATCATGGATCAACATTATGAGTTATCCAATGACATTTTGAGCCCTTTTTGCCCTAGCCCTAGACATAGGACCACTTATGCCTTCAAGGCCATCATAATTAAGGTTAGGCTCTTTGGTGTTCACATCAGTCAGCCTCATTGACCACAACACTCCAAAACATGATGAATGCCCAATTCCAAACACTTCAACAACAATTGGAGGATTCTTTATGATATGAGGATGGATGAGAGACATGGCGATCCAAATAGCCATGAGAGAATAAGGACGAGGCCTATGAGAGAGGAGAGGCAGAGACATGATAGGCATGAGGAGGAAAGGCAACGTGATAGACATGATTCATCAAGTGCCTATGGTATTCAGAGGAGAAGGAAGCATGGAGATCACAACCATGGTAGTCGTAACCATGGCCATGCTAGTCCAATCCGTGGGCATAGAAGGCAAAGAGATGGTGCAAGTGCTAGCCCAAACCGTGAACATAGAGGAGATCTGGATGATGTTAAGATCAAAGTTCCTAGATTTTTGGGGATGAGTGATCCAGATGCGTATTTGGCATGGGAATTGAAGATGGAAAAAGTCTTCAATTGTCACAACTATTCAGAGGCAAAGAGAGCCAAGGTGGCAGCCCTTGAATTTCAAGAATATGCAATGGTTTTGTGGGATCAGCACCAAAATGATAAAGTGAGATGTGGAGATGTAGCTATAGACACATGGGCTGAAATGAAGAGAGCAATGAGGAGGAGGTTTGTGCCTCGTTTTTACTAGAGAGATGTGCATAACAAGCTATAGAGGCTCACTTAAAGATCCCAAATAGTGGATGAGTATTTTAAAGCCATGAAGTTAGCCTTGCTTAGGTCCAACCTCAATGAGGATCGTGAAGAAACAATGACTAGGTTTCTTCATGGATTGAATCCATAAATCTAGGATGTGGTCAAATTGTAGCCCTATGTGGAGTTAGATGACTTTGTTCTGAAAGTCATTAAAGCGGAGAAGCAAATTAAGAGGAAGAAGTCCAAGTACTCCTCTAGTACTTCAAAGTCCCACTCTTGGATATGTATCCAACTGCTCTCTTGAGCATCTTAAGAAGATATATGGTAGTCACTATAGACATGCATAGGGATGTCAAAAGGACACTGATTATCACAGTTTGGAAAAGAGGTGTAAAAGATAAAATAAATACATAATACAAATAAAGTGTAACACAATTATTAGATATCTAGTTTTTTTTAACCTTGTAGCTGTTATGGATTAGATTGTCCT
The DNA here is from genome assembly GCF_001865875.1 of Lupinus angustifolius. NCBI lineage: Eukaryota > Viridiplantae > Streptophyta > Magnoliopsida > Fabales > Fabaceae > Lupinus > Lupinus angustifolius. Next base: position 10,582,010 of record NC_032025.1, on the reverse strand, counting down.
TGTGTTAGTAAAATGTTTTGTTGAGACAAAACTTATGTCACCAAGGAAATTAGTTTTGGTGTTTTGGCTAGTGAACAAGTGTGATGTATACCCAAAAATAAAAATGGGTTCGGTCTAGTGATGATAAATTCGGGTTTGGGGCGGGTCAGGGTAGGGTATTACCTATACCATACCCAAACTCGAAAATTATACTCGGGTAAAATCCGAACCCAATCACAATGGGTTTTCCATGTTAAATTTGGGTTCGATTTAGACAGATACCCACGGGTTCGGTTTTCATTGTCATATCTACTTATAATTCACAATTAGTAACACACATAATAATACATGTATAACAGTATATGGAATATGTTAGTTCAAACTCAATACCACAAAAGTTAGAAGATATGTTCCAAATCATCAAGACACTGAGAAACAATTTAGTAAGTAATAACATATATAATATTAACATAATAACAATTTAATAACATATATAATACTACAATTCAAACAAAATTGATAATTTAAGCTACAAAATTGGTTGAAGAATTTAAGCAACAATAAAACATCTTTCCTTAATATCTATTTCTTTAATATGTGGTTTGGTTCGGTTCCAGCGGTTCCTAAATTTATAAAACCATAAATCAAACCGAACATAAACGGTTCCTTAAAAAATTAAACAAACCAAACCGTGAAACCAAACTGAACTACATTTTACGATTTGGTTCGGTTCAGTTCCATCAGTTTCGCAGTTTAAATTGGAACCGCTTACACCCTTTCGTTAATGTGAAATGTGGAGTTGGGGAAACTTTTAGATTTAAATATTGGGTCACTCGAGGTTGCATTACATTGTGGGAACTTATAGTATCAACTAGCACAATCACTAGGTGTCCATATATAAGTCCATGGATTTTTAATGTGTGAGGTGAAAGGTTACCTTGTAGGGCTTGAAATGATAATTAAAAGTGCACAAATTCCTCATGCCCATCATCATTAGGAGGTTTTGCGAGGAAAACCTGAAAGGTCGTTGTTGGGTTTCAATGACACAATATTTTGCTTGCTCATCATCAATGAGTAAAAGGATAATTTGCTTAGGTTAAAAATGGTGTTCGAACACATACTTCTCATCACAATTATAACATAAACTTTGAACCTTTCTTTCTTGCATTTGGGCCATTGTTAGGCATTTAATGGGTAGTTCTATAAGAGAACTCGTTTTAGGCTCGTTAGAAGTGGAACCAATGTTTTGTATTGAGGGGCGCAAATAAACGAGGACTCTAACGTGCATTATTTAATTTACTTTCCACCCGTTTAGCTAAGCCAATAGCATTACTAATTGAAATGGGTTGTAAAACAATAAGCTCTTGGCCAATCTCAAGTTTCAGTTTAGATATGAAACAATTTAAAATCATTTCTTGTGAAAATCCCATGAACTTATTGTACAACGGATCAAATCGCCATATTCAACAACAGAACTCATGTGTTTAAGCTTGAAAAGTCTAGCCCCGTGATTAGCATAGGTGGAAGGTTTGAATCGTTGTTGTAAGCCCATGGTAAAGACATCATGGGTAGTGAGGATGATGGTTTTGGAATATCCATTTATATCAATTGAGTGCCTCCCTTTGCATTGAAAATGACATTAAATCGATTCACTTTGGAAAGGAAATATGGTATAGGATAAAATATTATTGCGCTTGAAAAATTCAGTCTTAAGTTCAAAGCCAACAAAGGATTGCATATTCAATTTTGAGGGGTAGAAAGAGGGGGTTTGGGTTGTATCTTAGATTTTAGGGCCTGAATCATAGGTTAGATTTCTTCATGTACGAATTTCATGTTTGTTGTAGTAAATTTTGTCATTCAGCAAAATGGAGCTCCATAGAAGCAAGTTTTTCTAGGATGTTACATATAGGATCATCTACATGTGAGAAGTGGGTTTTGGAGGCATGATGAGTAAAATGAAAGCACCAATTTAGTTGGATAGTCTACTAATGTGACAGAAATTAAAATGGTCTATTAAGGAAAATGAGCAATACTGTGATTTTTCATATCATTTACGAATGGAAAATGCAAAATAAATACAAGATGGTCAACCCTAGAGGGATAATAGTTATACACTTAGCATCATCTTAGATTAGTATTTTAAATTAAAGATAATAATGATAAATGTAACCATAATAATCATTTTACACATAATCATTCATCCATACCGAACTTTTTCTATTTCTTTTGATCATGTTCAACCCATTTTCTTGCAATAATATTCTATGAAAAGATTGTAGGTGATTCACCAAATTTGCAAAGAACTGAATTCTTTCAAGGTTCAATAAAAATAATAAACGTGATAGATTTGATCCGTCCTTTTCTTCTCAATGTGACTGTTTGAGGTTTTCAACTTTACATTTTTTTCAATGGTAGTTTTTCAACAATATTATTAGTTTTGTTTTTGTCTTTTTACCCTAAGCATCCTTTAACGAAAGTCATTTTTCAGTCGTGAACTTCTGAAATATATTGGGACCAATTCTTCTAACAATTTTTTTTACAATCTATACTATATATAAAGGCAAAACATAGTTTAACTTTTACTATGGTGTAATTTCCACTTCCTATTTTGCCCTTAACATTATTTAATTTTCACAAAAAACCATATTTATACTTCTATACTATATATAAAGACAAAACATGGTTTAACTTCCACCATTGTGTAATTTCCACTTCCTATTTTGCCCTTAAAGTTATTTAATTTTTACAAAACAACATATAATTATAAATAATCACCAACACGTTAATTAACTATATCTTTCACATTAAATTGAACATTATCATAAATACACAAAAATTATAATATAAAGTACATCAAACACAACAAATACATTCTAATTCTAAAAAATAAAATATATAAAAATTGAATATGTAATATTATGTTTCCCAATTTCATATTTTATAACTTCTAATTTTATTTTATAACTTCTACTTTCATCTTTATATATACTAATATTAATAAACATTAAATAACTATCATGAAGTGTTTTATATAAATTTCTATACTAATACTAATAGAATATAAAAACATAAAATAATTATCCTTAGAATATTTTATGTTTTCATACTTTATCTTCTATACTAATATTAATAAACATTAAATAACTTTATATAAATGTTAAATTTATATTAATATTAAATTTATATTTATATAAATGTTTATATTAATATTTAATATTTATATGGGTATAAATGTTTATTATAAATATAAAAATTTATATAAATATTTAAATGTTTATATTAATATAAACATAAATATTAATATTTTCATTTTTAACTTCCAACGTATATCACATGATAGTTTTCTTAAATAATATGAAAATAATATATGTATATAAAAAATAAGAATATGGGTGACCGGCACCGGTCACATGCTAGTATCTATAAGATTTAAAGTATAATTATTACTTGAATGAAAATAGAAATATATCATCTGAAATGATCATCCATTAATATTCTTGATGGGCCTCATCACATCACACTATTCACCTTGCCCCTGGGCCGAAGCCTATATAAAAGTGATTTGTGTTAAATAATATAGTTACGTAAGTTAGTTAGTCTTTTTGTCTAGTTCGTTAGAGCAAGTTTTCTCTTATAATGCTTATATAAAAAGATGGTTCTTTTGTAAACTCATTCAACAATTCAGAATTAATGAGATTCATTCATCATTTCTTTACTTATTCTCTTAATTCCAATAATTTGTTTACTTGAGAATCTTGGCTATCAATTTCATTTTCATCCCATGGTGCTTGTGATTTTCAATCATTTAAATCGTAGAAAGAAAATAAAATTGAGGGCCAAAGGTGAGTAAAAGTGAAAATTATAACTAACAGTAATCTTGTATACTTATTACCATAGCTTTTAACATTAATCAGAAACAATCATCTAGTAATAAAAATAAATTAACTTTCATTACAAACAAGTTATTATAGTTATTTGAATAAAAGATTTATTTCTCATTTGTGGCAATGAGAATCATACCCACTAGTGATACAAAAGATTTTGATTAAATCATGACTTAAGCTGATACAATAAGGCACTCTACCTGATTTTTATCGGTGTATTTTAGCTAGCATTATTCCCAGTCCCCCACAAGTGAAGGTGGTATCATATTGTCGTGTCTTTAAACATGTGCGTCCCATAAACTTCTGGTTTTCATTGATTAGATGATATAGGGGCCATTCTCAATCCATCATTTCACGTACAAATAAATGAAATAATAGAGTGAGAGAGATAAAAAAAGGTTGATTATATTTTCAGGTGGAAGTTGAAAAGGCACCCCATGTAGTTAAATTTAATTAACATGAGATACCGACAAGACCCGATATATATGGTGTAGGTATAAAAAAATTTAAGCATGTTGGTAATGGTTAATGGTTGAATGTCTATGGTGCATATGAATTAAAAAGCTAAGGGAGGGTCTCCTCTCTAACAAAAAAATCTTCCTTGACCGAGTTCAAGAGTAGATTGAAGTTCTTAGTAATAGGTAAGGCCGGGTGGGATTCAAATTTGAGTGTCGGGAGTGTAAATGTTTATATTATTTATTATTTATTTGAATTATTTTGTATGAAAAATTAATAATAATTAAATAATAATGATTGATGATATAATGATAATATATAAACGATGCATCTATATTTTTTCTCTTCAAAATACTGATTTTAATTTGAAATTAAAGATGACTTGGAAATCAATATTTTACCAACAAATATGATTTATCATATAACATTATCATATTGGTTGATTAATATATACAATCCAAACTAGTGAAATTAAGACTTTGTTGTTACAACTTAAATTCAACCAGCTTGAAGTATGGTATAATTGGTGCCTATTTTTAATGAGAAAAAATATATATATACACTTAGTGTAAGATTTTTACATTATTACTTCATCATTTATCATTAATTTTTAATTATTATTGACTTTTAAATAAAAACAATGTAAATAAATAGTGGATGACATACTGAGTATATAATTTTTTACACTCTTTGTTGTAAGTGAAATTGAATGTAGATAAACAATATTATATTAGTCGAACATACATTTGAATTTTGTTGCAATTTACCATTAGAATGTGTGTAGTTTACATGCAAGAAATTTATATCTTCTGTATAAATGTGGAACTTTAAAGTGGGCGAGGTAAGGGTAAATTCTTCTCTATTTTTCCAAATTTTGTGATTGATATCATATTTTTATCTTCATCCTTTTTAAACCCCTCTTAAATTGGAAAGAATTTTTTCCAAAGACAAATTGCTATTTTTATATTTATTTCTAAAGGATAAAAATGTTATATTATTTTATTTTTTCCATGTATTTTTATATACTCGCTTCTGTTAGAGATGATCCTATTTTGGCAAGGATGATTAGAGCTTGGCAAAACCTATTGTGCACCTTGCCTCATTGCCATGTCTGAAAATGAAGTTTACTAACAATTAATCTCTACATTTTAAAGGGATTAGTCTTCCATTATTGTGTGAGATATTATAAACATGATATTACACCATTTTATTCAATTTCTTTAAAGAATAAAGATTCATTTTAACCCCTCAAATGGATAAATGCAACATGGGTCTTAAATTTCTGCCTTCCTTTTATAAAATATAATTCAAAATTCAAAACAATTTGGATTGGCATCAATGTACTTTAGTAGTACAAGATAGATGCATTTATAATTAGTGCAGTCTGTGCTCCTCAACAACATCTTGTAGTTAATTAGGTTTCAATGCAACTATATACTATTGCATGTGTTCTCTTTTTCTGTGTCCCTAATTGGTATGGTAGCACCTGAGTACTGGCAACAGGACATGAAGGTGTAACCAAAACTGTGGTCTTAATTGTCTCGGGGATTGTAGACAATTGCATTCAATTTCATCTCTTTCAAACTTGATTGCCTTTTACAGACAACAACTTCATTTCTTGTTCATTAGGGTTTCACTTATGGTTGGTTTGAGAGTTGAATTTTGGAGGGGAAAGAAGAGAAAAAAAAGACTTGAGAACCATGAAATACATTTGTGAGATAACGCCCGAGCTTTTCCTTTCCCTTCTTCCCCTCCAAAATCTAACTCCCAAACTAACCCTTAGTGTGACAATGCAATCTGTTAATGGGTGGCAACAATCAAGATTATAAATCTGGATATGCAACAAAAATATATATATTATTGAAATATTAAGGTTTTGAAATTCATTCAAAACATAATGCGACTTGCTTGTGACTGCATTGGTCATATACATCCATGATTATAGTTGCATCTATCACATGCACCTACAATTGTTTGAAATGTTAAGATTTTAGAAGTTTTCAAAACTGCAACCAGAATGAATGTTTAAAAGTTAGATTGTAATACAAATTAACATCCTTTCTTGTGGATGAAGGGACCTATCACCTATGTGTCTGAATAATTCTTTTTGGATTTGGGTCAGTGGTCATGCACAATCTCATTACATTATATTATCGAAATGATCAGCATTCAATGTTCAATTAATATATCTAATAACAATGTATAAAATTTATACAATGTTAATTCATACATTTTTTCTGAATTTTATTTATTATAATATAAGTACACTTTACAACAGTCAAGCATAGGTGTATATATGGACCAAAGATATATTAGTAACATGTACCCGTGCACTTGCACGGGTCGCTTCTTTGTTTATGCATAATGCAAATATAATATACATATATTTTATATTATCAATAAATCATGTATTGAATCATTATATTTTTTTTCATTTATATAGTTGCAATATTAACATTGATTTTTTAGTGTATATGTATAATATTAAAAATTATAAATGCGTTTATATAAGTATTTATTTGTTGAAAGTGTGATTATAGAAAATATTTGATTCTAAAATAACTCAATAAATAAAATTTAAATTGTATTGGATAATATCTCACTTCTATATTCTCTATATAAATTATAAATACAAGGACTTATTTTTTGTGATTACGTTTATAAGTATCATATAAAGTCATAAGGATTTTTTAGCATATCTCTTAAATGCTTATGTTTTATTTTAGATTAATGTTCATTGTGTATAAATATTTGAATATATTTTTAGCATTCAAATATTGTATAATTAAATGTTATTTATTTGATTATGTTTTAGCTAATAATCATTGTATGAAAATAACTCATAAATTAAAAACACGTTAAGTTAGGATTTGACTCATAATAGTGTCATTAATGATAGAAGAGTGAACATGAAAAGCAAGAAGAGTGAACATTTCTTTCAATAATAGTATCATTAATGATATGACCCTGCTTCCACAAGAATTGATAATAAAATTATTATGATAATTATAGTCATTGCTACTAATGCTAATAATATCCTCATTGGTAACATGCTTTTGGTTGGTTAGATTTTTAATTTTGTGGGTCACCTTAAAATTAGACATTAAAGTTGAAATCGAATTATTTTCTTACTGTTGGCTAAGGAGGAAAATGGATTAACATCTCTCAATTTAATTTAATTAATATTGACATATTATTTCTTAGAAATCGTCTTTTTAGTAAAGCAAATTTCTAAAAGTAAAGCAAATTGTGAACAACATAAGATAATACAATATTATTTTTCTCGTACACTAACTAAGAGAGGGAGAGATGAATAAGTATGAAAATAAAAGGAGATTGCAGAAATTAAAAGTTAATATTTTAAAAGCTAGCAATTTTCATTATCATTATTAGAATTTAATATTTTGAAAACGTTAATTTTTTCCTATACAATTATTATGCACGTTAATTTTTTTAGGTAACAATTGTTAATTTAACCACATTAACTTTTGAGAAGTTTAATATTTGAAGCATTTAATATTTTGAACACTTTATGTATTCAGATTATAATAATAATAATCATTTAATATTTTGAACACGTTATGTATTCAGATTGTAATAATAATGTGTAATAATAATAATGTAAATCATTTTGAATTATTGATAGTTAACACGTTAACAATAGCCAAAATATTAAATGATTTATGCAAAATATTAAATGATTTATGCAAAATATTATTTAACCATGTTAACTTTTTGGAAGTTTAATATTATGTATTAAGATTATAAAAATAATGTGTAATAATAATAATGTAAATCATTTTGAATTATTGATAATATTCTTCTTCATATATAATAATGAGGTCATGACACATATCACAGATGATGTGACAATTCAGGTGATGACACATGTATGTATAGAAGGTAATTTTTGGAGGGAAAAACATAGATTCAATGAGGTCATAACACATGTCATAGATGATGATGCAATTCAATGAGGTGATGACATATGTATATGAAGGAGGTTTGTTGGCAAGAATTTTTTGGAGGGAAAACATAGATTAAATGAGATCATGACACATGTAATAGATGATGTGTCAAATCAATGAGATAATGACTCATGTATGTGTAAGAGTTTTTTTATTAAATAGTAAATAGACATCAACTAATTAATTTTTTTATTGCAACAATTTTATATATCAAAACTTAACAACTTACTTTTAAAAAAACAAGGGTGAGTCACACAATTTCTTTTTTTAATCAAGAAGTCGTTACACTTTTATCTAAAAATTATTGTACTAATAACTATTTTTATCTAGCCTCACTTATACTTATCATAGTCTTCTTCTATCAACATCAATTGGGTTATACTCTACATCTTATCTACTTTTATTATTAAGAGTTAAATGTTTCTTCTCCATATTACGAAATACAACAATCCATACATGTGCAAATCATATAAACCGATATATATTCTACCAATTTTTACAATAGTTATTATTCTTTCCTCTTTAATAAATTTATTTATAATCTTTATTTCTAAACTGAGCATATTCTCTTGTTAATTTTTACCGTAATATTCAACCTATTTAATATTACGTATCTTATAGTCATAAGCATAATGTTCCCTTAAGATTGAGTATATATTTTGTTAAATAAATAATATAATTTTAGCATTAATAATAAAAAATGAGAAAATTTCCACAAGTAGAAGTTTGGGTCATTTCAGCTTTGTTAGTTTTGAATAGAATTTCTATACATAAAAAGTTAGTTAGGTAGTTAATATGGGGAAGCTATAAATAGCATAGTTTGTTTTTTGTAGTATATGAGTTTTAATTGATATTCCATACTCTTTCTATACAACTAAATTCATTCTATTCATTCTTCTTATTAATCATACTTCATTCTTTCTCATTCTATATCTTCAAGTTGATGCTGCGAATGCACTATGTGTACACAACTTACTGTTTTGTTGTGCTTATCAAAGAACTAGTGTATTGTGTATGCATAAGAGGGTTCTTAGTTTAACAGTGGTATCAGAGCTAGGAACAAGATTCTGTGTGGATTTTGTGCAGGGGGTCAAAGAGGAAATGAAGGGAAGAGAGTGTTGCAGCAAGAAGAAAAGAATTATGCAAGAGTGAATCCATGATAATAAATGGTAATGGATTTGCAATATCACTACCAATCCTTGACTCCAAGAACTATGATAGATGGAGAATTCAAATGAAGACCATATTTGGTTTTCAAGAAGTGTATGATGTTGTACTGAATGACTATCAAGAGATTGGAGAGAATGCAAGTGAAGCTCAAAGAACAGTCCATAGAGAATCGAAGAAGAAGGATTGCAAGACTTTGTACTTGATCCATCAATGTGCTGATGGGACAAACTTTGAAAGAATAGTTGGTGACAAGACAGCTAAGGATGCATAGGAATGTTTGGAAAAAAACTATGAAGGGGCTGCAAAGATTAAGAAGGTGAAGCTCAAAACTATGAGAAGAAAGTATGAACTCCTTCAAATGGAGGAGAATGAAACAATTGTAGAGTACTTTACCAAGATTCATTCACTAATAAATCATATGAAGTCTTATGGAGAAGAGGTAAAAGATCAAGCTGTAATTGAGAAAATACTTAGGACTTTAACTCCTAAGTATGATTATATAGTTGTAGCAATTGAGGAGTCCAAAAATCTTGAGAGCTACAAGGTAGAAGAACTACAAAGCTCTCTTGAAGCTCATGAACATAGGCTGAAAGAGAGACTTGTAGAAAAGAATGATGAGCAAGCACTTCAAACTCAACAAACCAAGAAATCTATTGGAAGAAGAACAAAAGGAGCAACTAACTCCACTGCGTATGTGAGTGATCAAAGGAAAGGTTCATACAAGAACTCACTTAATAGGAGAAAGATTAACAAGAGTAAAGTGTAATGCTACAATTGTAGAAATTATGGGCACTATGCAGCAAAATGTAAACTCAACATAATGATATCCAAGAAAGATGAAGAAGCTAGAATGGCACAAGGTGGAGTATCTGATAATGAGGAACACTACTTGCTGATGGCTACTGCAAAAAACACGGAGAAAGTGTAGATTTCTGGTACTTGGATACAGGTTGCTCTAGCCACATGACAGACAAGAAAGATTGGTTCACATCCCTTGATGAAACAACTAAGAGCAAAGTCAAGTTTGATGATAATAGTGTTGTCTCAGCTGAAGGAATTGGCAAGGTTATAATCCAGAGGAAGGATGGAAAGAAAGCATACATCTCTAATGTTCTATATGTCCCTAAGATGAAGAGTAATTTGACCAGTTTAGGACAATTGCTAGAAAAGGGCTATACTATGGACATGAAAGAGGGTATGTTGAAGGTATTTGACAAAGACAAGCACAACATCTTGAAGGCTCCACTCTCAACCAATAGGATCTTCAAAATATGCATTCAAACTGGTGAACAGAGGTGTTTGCAGTCAACACTAGAAAGAGATACATGGCTATGACACCAGAGATATGGACATCTGAACTTCAAAGGCCTAAGCTTGCTAAATAGAGACATCATTGTGATTGAACTACCATATATTATAGCACCATAGCAATTGTGTGAAGAGTGCATCTCAAGCAAATAGACAAGAAATTCTTTTACATCACAAATGCCTACAAAAACAATGAAGGCACTAGAACTGGTATACATTGATGTGTGTGGTCCATTTGAAGTGAATTTCATTGGAGGCAATAGATACATTGTGACCTTCATAGATGACCATACTAGGAAAATTTGGATCTATCTAATGAAGAATAAAAGTGAAGTCCTAGACATCTTCAAAAGATTGAAGGCTCAAGCAGAAAACAAAGTGAAACCAAGCTAAAACATTTTAGATCTGATTGAGGAGGAGAGTATGTGTCGGTTATGTTTCATGAATTCTGTGTCAAAGAAGGAATTACACATGATATCACAACATCCTACACACCACAACACAATGGAACAATAAAGAGGGCAAACAAAAGCATACTTAATATGGCTAGAAGCATGTTAAGAACCAAGAGCTTGCCCAAAATATTTTGGGGTGAGGCTGTTTCCACTATAGTACATATACTTAGCAGATGTTCAACCAAAAGGTTGGATAAGAAGACACCAGAGGAAGCTTGGACATGCCTTAAACCATGTATGAGTCACTTCAAAATATTTGGATGTATTTGCTTCAAGCATGTTCCTGAAGCAAGTAGGAGGAAGCTAGATGAAATGGGGGGAAACTGATATTCTTGGGATATCATTCCACTGGTGCTTATAAAGTGTTTGATCCAAAGAAGAACAAAGTAATGATGAGTAGAGACTTGAAGTTTGATGAAAGTAGTGTTGGGATTGGAACTTGAGGAGTGAAGGGAATGGCAAAGAGACACTGTTACACTTTGAAGAAAATGAAGAGAGTGCCATAGAGGAGATCATGACAGACAACAACCTAGTAGCAGTGCCAATCAACAATCCAGTAATAGTGCCGATCAACAATCCTCGAAAATCTCAAAGACACAGACAACCACCTTCAAGGTTGAGTGATTATGAGGTGTTTCTTGATTCAAGCATCACAGAAGATGGTGACTTGGTACATATGTTATTATTGGCTGAAATACAACCAGTAAGTCTAGAAGAAGCATTACAACCAAACTGGATTGAGGCAATGAAGGAAGAGCTAAGATCAATCAACAGAAACAACACATTGAATCTAGTTAAGTTGTCAAGAGGGAAGAAAGTCATAACTGTGAAGTGGGTTTATAAAACCAAATTGAACTTGAATGGCGAGGTAACTAAATACAAAGCAAGATTGATGGCAAAGGGCTTTCTACAGAAGCAAGGACTTGACTATGATGAGTTTTTTTCTCTTGTAACAAGGCTAGAAATAGTGAGATTAGTGGTTGCCATGTCAAGCTACAATAGTTGGAAAATCCACCAAATTAATGTGAAATCTGTTTTCTTAAGTGGATCTCTAGAGAAGGAAGTATTTGTGACTCAACCACCAAGATTTGAAGTAAGTGGCAAAGAAGAACTGGTGTATAAGCTACATAAGGCCTAGTATGGACTTAAACAGGCTCCAAGAGCATGGAACAAGAGGATTGATGCTTTCCTAAAGCAGCTTGGTTTCTTAAAATGCACCACCGAGCATGGTATTTATGTGAAGGATAAGGACAAGTTAGAGCTCCTCATTGTGTGCCTCTATATGGATGATATGCTTATAACAAGTGGAAATTCTGATGATATCTCAACCTTCGAACAACAGATGCAATCAGAATTTGAAATGACTAATCTTTGTGAATTGGCATACTTCCTTGGTATTGAGTTCAAGAAGACAAGGCTTGAAATTTTTATGCATAAAAACAAATACACAGTTGATGTACTAAAAAGGTTTCAAATGCTAGAATGCAACATTGTATCTACTCCTGTAGAAACCAACACAGTTTGAAGCCAAACATAAGAAGAGAAATAGGTTGATAAAAATCTGTTCAGACAAATGATTGGTTCTTTGATATACATATGTAATACAAGACCCGATATCACTTATTGTGTTGGCCTGCCAAGTAGATTTATGGAAAATCCACAACAATCTTATCTCACAGTTGTAAAGAGAGTGTTGAGGTATCTAAGAGGAACAACTGGACTTGGGATTATATTTCCCACCAAGGAGAACAACAAGAGCAATAGTAAAATTGTAGGCTTCTCTTATGCAGATTGGTGTAGTGATAAATCTGATAGAAGGAGTACCACATGATACTTATTGAAGCTAGGGGATGCTCCTAGAAGTTGGTGTTCTAAAAAGCATGATGTGGTGGACATGTCGTCCTATAAAAGTGAATATATAGCAGCTTGTATGTGTGCATGTCAAGCTGCTTGGATGAAGGTTCTATTAGAGGAGTTAAGAATGAAAACAAAAACTGGTATTCTGCTGATGGTTGATAACAAATCAACCATTAATCTTGCTTTGAATCAAGTAGCTCATGGGAGAAGTAAACACATAGAAACAAGATGCGATTACTTAAGGGATTAAGTGAGCAAAAGGAAGATAGGATTGAAGTTTTGTAATTTTAAAAACAACTAGTTGATGTTTTCACAAAACCTTTGAAGAAAAATGTTTAGGAGGCTGAGAATGAAGAAAGGTGTAAGAAATGGGTATTGAATGCTGAATTAAGAAGAAGTGTAAAAGAAATAATATAATTTCAATATTAATAACAGAAAGTGAGGAAACTTCCAACAGTAGAAGTTTGGGTCATTATTAATAACAGAAAGTGCGGAAACTTCTACCCGTAGAAGTTTGGGTCATTTTAACTTTGTTAGTTTTGAATAGAATTTCTATACATAGAAGGTTAGTTAGGTAGTTAGCATGTTGAAGCTATAAATAGCATAGTTTGTATTTTTGTAGTATATGAGTTGTAATTGATATTTCATACTCTTTCAATACAACTAAATTCATTCTATTCATTATTCTTATCAATCATACTTCATTCTTTCTCATTCTATATCTTACTATTTTGTTGTGCTTATCAAAGAACTAGTGCATTGTGTATGCATAAGAGGGTTCTTGGTTTAACATATTTATGGTGTGGATTGGTTTCTCTGGCTATGTAGGAATCCAGTTTTGTTATGAGCGGATGGTTGATGTTATATAGCCTTTCTTGATTTAATCAAAATGAGCTTGTGGCATTGGTTGATTTCATATGCCAATGTTACACCGTGCTTTTCAAATTGGTGTATGTGTGCTTTAAAATAGTCGAATATATCAACAATCAAATGATCCTCAAGAATTAATTTGGTGGCTAAGGGCATATGTGTCATGAAATAATATAAATGTAGATACCTTCAGGCAATTTCTGATTTGATGAAGGGACTGAATCAGAATTATTGCAACTTAAGTAGTAACCTCTTCGAGGTTACTTTTATGGGTTATGGTCCCCATTTGTAGAGCAACAGGTTTTGTCGAGTAGACTGATGAGAATAAAGTAAATATATGAGGAGTTGTCCATTGGGGATAAGATACCATCCACAACTCCATAAGGTTCATTCTTATCATCACTCTCCTAACAAGACACACTCTCAAGTTAAGAGCTTTCTCATTCCCCTTTAGAGAAGCATAAGGAAAACCATCAAGTGCTCTAACATCTGGAAGATCATCACACCCTCATACATTCGAGATTCCATATGGCTAATCAAGGTATGTTCTTCATATTCACCATGAAATCATTTGGGGTTTCTTCAGTTTGGATCATGGTCGTTCCATATGGGTTTATGCATGGGTATAAATATTAGGTTATCGGAACGAAGCCATGGTCATAAGGATTTCCGTGTTTAATCTAAGGATTATAGATGGAGAAATTCTCCAACAATTGGTATCAGAGCCACCCCAATTTGATTCATGAGTGAAATTGAGGTTCTTGCTTTTCTTCCTCAAAATATGGATTGATTTAGGGTTTTGGTGTTTTGTTTATGCCATGGATCGATTAGAATAGAAATAGATTGTTTTTCATGTAAATATATGAAGATTCATAATGAATCGATGTTTTCTGGTGTTTTTTCTTGAATTTTTGGGTGATTTTTCGAAGAACAGTGATCCAGAAATCGCAATCTTCGTGTTCTGTCATAGTGTTCTCGCTCAAGCGAGAGTGTCTCGCCTAAGCGAGAGTGGCTCGCCCAAGCGAGAACTAAACAGAATCATTGGCTTCTATTGTGCTTAAGCGAGTGATACTCGCCCAAGCGACAGCTCGCCCAAGCGAGTGTACGGGCGACATAAGGCTCGCTTCAGCGAGAGCCAAACAGAAGCATTGGCTTCTATTGCGCTCAAGCGAGAGTATCTCGCCCAAGCGAGAGTACGATAAAGTTTATGGGGCTTTTGGGACTTCAGTATCTTTGTGCATTGGTTTAATTGTTGTTTGGTTGTCCATTAAGGTTGTCTGTTATTTCAAGTGAGCCAATTGAAGTGAGATGTCGCCAAAGTGACCTCTCTCATGAATATAACTCATGAGGAATATTGGATCTAAGTGTGTGTGATCATTCATACGAGTATTAGTTGGCCCAAAGGAAAGCTGATACTTGGCCGAAGATCATACGCACCTGTGATGATAAACATGTTATAATTCTAAAGTTTTTAAACATGTGACTGATGAATCAATCCAAAGAGGGATTTGTCAGTTGACATGCCTTATTATAAATGTTTGATCATTACAACAAGAGTAACACTTGCAGTTAATATCACTGTCCAAAGACTTGATATTAATGGTGCACTAGGTATCTTGATTTGGACATACCATTGTTTAAGCACATTGATAATTTTAAGTTGTGAGCTTATTTTAATTCTTTGTCTTTTGTCTGAATCAGCTACGTCAATTGCTTCTATATCTGCGAATTTGAATTCGGTTCCGGTCCTTAATGGTAAAAACTTTAAGGACTGGAAAGAGAACATGTAAATTGTTCTTGACTGCATGGATCTGAACTATGCATTAAGGGTAGAGCAACCCCCTTCTCATTCGGAATCCAGTGCCTCTGAAGAGAGGAAGGATTATGAGAAGTGGGATCGCTCTAATCGCATGAGTCTAATGATTATTAAGCGTGACATTCCAGAGGTCTTTAGGGGTACTATCTCGGATGAGATAAAGAGTGCCAAAACTTTCCTTGCTGAGATTGAAAAATGCTTTACAAAGAGCGATAAGGCGGAAACAAGTACTCTGTTACAGAACTTGATTTCCATGAGGTATCAAGGCAAGGGAAACATAATGGAATACATTATGGGAATGTCCAACATTGCTTCAAAACTTAAGACCCTTAAGCTTGAGGTTTCGGAAGACTTACTCATACGTTTGGTCTTACTTTCCCTTCCTGCACAATTCAGTCAGTTTAAGATTTTTTATAACTGTCAAAGGGAGAAATGAACTCTAAATGGGCTCATTTCATTTTGTGTGCAAGAAGAGACTGAAGCGAGAAAGGACTGAAAGTGTCCATTATGTTAGTACATCTAAAGTCAAGGGCAAAAGGAAAATCACTTTAGAGCCCAAGAATGAAGCTGCTAAGGTTTTAGTGCAAAAGAAACAGAAGCAGGATGATGTCTGTTTCTTTTGCAAAGCAACTGGACATCAAAAGAAGAAATGTGTAAAGT
>NC_032025.1:10539463-10565487 GCF_001865875.1 Lupinus angustifolius | reverse complement strand
TAGACGGAATTTAATTTCTGTTTCTTATTTGGACAAATTTGGTTATTGTTGTTCATTTGGAAACAATTCGGTTCAATTGTCTTTAAATTCAAATGTTATTGGAACTGGTGCACTTATGTTAAATGACAATCTGTATATGCTGAATATTATAGTTGATTATAGTGAAACCCTGAATGTGGAATCACGTGGTACTAAACGTAAAATTGAAAATAATAATTCAGGTGCATTATGGCACAAGCGCCTAGGTCACATTTCTCAAAAGAGAATTGAGTGTCTTGTGTCAGATGGGATTTTGGATTCCATTGACTTCACAAACCTTAAAGTTTGCGTCAAATGCATAAAAGGAAAACAGACAAAACAATCGAAATATGGTGCATATAGAGCTTTGGACGTCTTAGAATTGATACATACGGATATTTGTGGGTCATTCCCTACGGCTTCTTGGAATGGTCAACGATACTTTATATCATTCATACTCGTTATGCATACATTTTTCTTATTCATGAAAAGTCTCAATCGTTGGACGTGTTCAAAACTTTTAAGGCTGAAGTTGAAAATCAACTCAGCAAAAGGATTAAGTCGTCAGATCTGACCGTGGTGGTGAATACTACGGTAGGTATGACATTAGGTTATCGGAACGAAGTCATGGTCATAAGGATTTCCACGTTCAATCTAAGGATTATAGATGGAGAAATTCTCCAACATCATCCTCTTAAGTAATGGTGAGGTAAGTACTTATTTTTCTTCATATTTTTAATGGTAAACATATAATTTCATAATAAATAAAAGTATAGACGTATCTCTCCATTAATGAAAATAATCCTTACCCCAAATACATAGATAGGGTAATTAACGTAATCCGGTTATGTGCAAATACCCGGACGTTCTCATTAATATAATTTTAGCTTATAAAAAGAATTAAAAAAACACTTCGATCACTCTTACATTTCTATGCCCTACTTCAATATTATGGTTTGTATATTGGTATATTTTTGTATCGTTTAGTAAGACAACTCAAGATATTTAAATCATGTGCTGTATATGGTATGGTCTTCCACTTCCACAACTTTACTAGGACCAATGTTTCATGTATTAAACTTATATTTCATATAATTTGTCTTACTTTTAATTAATTGAAAGTCCCATGCTCCCAGATTTGTTACTATATTTTTAACTTCCTATTTATTTCCCTTGTCTACTCTGCAACCAGGACTATGTCATATACAAAAACAAAATGCGCCTTGGGCCAAGACCGATTCTCACCACTTGCCTTAGAGCATCTTCGATGTCTCATTCTTACATTATTCTTATTGAAATAAGAATATTATTCTTTCATTTGTTATTGTAAGATTCTTATTTATTAAGAATACTCATTGTAATAGAACATTTTTGTGGTTATTCTTAGCAGAAAATATGGACCCCAAAGAGAAAAATGATAAGAGAGAAATTGTGTGATAGGTTATGAAACCCAAGTAAAATAAGAATAATGTTTATTATTGGTAGAAAAATATATATGCTATTCTTACTTTATGAAGATGTATATTAACTTATAAAATATTGTGTAAGATCAAATAAGAATGAAATTGTTGTTCAATATATGATATGAATGTGCTCTTAACATGTCAATTTTTAAGTACATCGAGCAACCTTTTATGTGGCATGAATGGGTTGGTTCCTAGTCCGTCTAGTTTGGGGCCAATTCGATAGACTAAAATTTCCCAGTGTCCATTTGAGAAGGCTTTAAAGAGCCCAAGCTCACCCATGTTTCAACTAGACTCGGGCAAATCTGTTTTGCCAACTCTAGCTTGAAGTTAACTCCCAGTGCATACCGATAGGTTTAGGGAAATTAAAGTATATGTAACTTAACTGCATGTTCTGACACTTTTTAACAATCATTGTTTATCCAGATTATCATAATTCAAAAGAACTATCATAATCTAACTTAAGAAATATACTTACGGCACACCTTATATCTACGTCAACCAATGATCATATTACATCTTGCATTTATTTCAATACTCGTATCACACCCTGAATCTATGTCAATGTGTATGTCATACACCTAATGATGCATGTTTGCTATTATAGATCTGTTACTAATAATGTATCATTTTCCATGATGTGTAAATGCCATGAAGAGACACTTCTTCTCATATGAAAGAAGATCATCCTCTGAGACAACAAGATAGACATTGCTAGCACTTGTCTCAAAGTTTGATGTTCCACTTAGCCACATATTGAGTTTTTACCATACCTCTTTGGAAATTTTAGATCCATGGCATGATACATCCGTTCGTCACAACCAGATTTGTATGGTTCCCAAAATCCTCTCATTCAACTCATCCAAATTCAATTAATCCATATGATCTAGTTTATTCTAGTGCAATACCTTCCACAAACCTTGTTTGTCGATTACAATATGAAGTTATCAGGTGCATCAATTGAACTTCTTCACTTGGAATTTGGAACCTAGGTTAAGAGTAATATTATACCAATGACTATGGTAACAATTGTTGCGCAACTGCACCGTTGGGAACAAGCAATTGAAAAAAATAGCAAAGAATATAGAAGAACAAAGACAAAACAAAAGATTTATTAACAAAGTTCAGTCAATTTTGTCATCCCTATACACTCCAGTTGAAAATGAAATTAATGTTGTGGACAAAAAATGATTATAAGTTATCACATACACTGATGTTTTAATTAAAATGTTAATAGCCTTATATAATGTGGTCACACCGTCTGGTTGCAGCAATCACCTTATGTGATTTAGAACCCTAATCAACACAATTTTGTAGTTTTTTGAAAGACAATTTTTCTTTCTAGCTAGATATATATGCCAATAATGTAATAAGCATGATATGCAGAAAGTAATCCAGATGCAAATGTGGAAAAATTACAAACAAGCATTAAAGGACAGAAAAAAATGAAAGAAAGAAGGAAGATATGAAAAGCAATAAGAATTATTTAGTGTCTGAGTGATTTGGTGAGTTAAATTACTGAGTGAGAGAGGACACATTGCCATTAGATGCAGAAGATGAGGAAGAAGAGTTCTTATGGTTATGCATCCACACTTTGAACACTTGTCTACTCACTCCAATACTTCTACAAAACCTCTCTATCTCTTCATCAAGATCCTTCCTCTGCAGCTTCCACCCTAGCTTCTCAGCAAAAGCCAGCATCTTCTCCTTCTGATCTACCGTGAATTTGGACCGGAATCGCTTCTTCCCGCTTCCGTCTAACTCCAACAATCTCCCATCGCTACCATCACCACCACCACCAGAATAGTCTATCATGTCAGTCGTGGTCTCGGGATGTTCTAGACCACGGCTGGTGGTATAGCTAATTAGCCCTCTATGCCCTACTAGAGGATATTTGAGTTTACGGTGGAAGTTACGATGACACCCACAAGCTACACATTGTAGGCTTCCGGGTGACATGTTGTCCACCGTAAACTCTCCACAACCATCGGTAGCATAGCTCCCAAGGCTGGCTGCATGGTTTCTCAAACACTCTCTATATACAGAATTGGAGTTGTCTGGTCCTCCTCCTTCCATTTTTTCCTTAATAATATGTTTTCTATCTCAATTTCTAGCAGTGTGTCTTGCGGTAGGTTTATGATATATGCAAAGTATATAATGAAAGTGTGAACTTAGCAATGACAACAATGGTCATTGTTGGATAAGATATTTACAGTGTCCCCTCCTATATGGACACGCTAGCTAACATATTGTACACTTACAACTTGGACTTGACAATATTATCTACGTAGCTAACATATTGTACACGTACAACGACAATATTATGTAGGCTAAGAGATGTAGTTACTGAATTTTATGCAAGTATTAATATATTTACGCAGAACTTAATGTCATTTATCTTCCTATAATTATTGCTTTCTTTCCACGGTTATGTAAATCAAGAGAATATTAAATAAGATAATATTAGAAAAACAGTCATTAATACTCTTTTTGGGAAAAAATTACAAACAAGACAAAAAAAATAAGAAAGAGGTGAGTAATGTAATTTTGGTTTATGTGACACTCACTCATTTTCAGCTTGGTCTCCATACATAATTTTTTTTAATTGGGTTAAATTATTTTTCATTTAAGTCTTTATGATTTATTGTTGTTATAATGAGTGTGCAATCCTCTCTCATATCTTGGGGCTTAATAGAATTTTATATAATATTGATTTATTTTTAGTTTAGATGTCAATCCCTAATGACTTAGTGTACTCTTGCATGTCTTCATCTTTTTTGAAAGAATAGGAACTAGACTTCTTCCATATCGAAAAGGATCCACACAATTATAACATAGTTTATTTATACTAATGTAGGAACCAAAATTAAAAATGGTAGTTGCCTTTGCTGACCAAGCACATATTTTTCCATATACATATACAATTTTAGTCCACTATACTTTGAGTGGAACTTGCATGTAGGTCTATGTATTTACAATCAATCAAAATATCAAGATAATTGTATTAAAAAATTTAGTGTTTGTTTGAATTGTTAATTTAATAATTAATAGATTCAATTAGTTGTGCATGTATAATCAGATTAATATTAGAGATTCAAGCACTAGATCAAAATAATAGCATGTGTCATTTGAAGAAAAAAAAATAACGATCCAGATTTTAAACTATTTTTACTAATAAAAGAATTTAAATTATCAAACTAACATTTACATGATATTCCAGTACACATGTCTGTCCAAATTTCACTCTGTAATCCCAATAACTACAAATTATTTTCAATTCTATTCATATACTTTATCTCCCAATATATATAACAATGAAAGCTCATTATCAAATAAAAAATATTATATATAGAGAAGCTGCAATAAAGAAAATTTTGTGCAATGATCAATTCAGTTCACGGGGACCAAAAGTATAGTTTAATGTACAAAGGATAACGTTATGTACAAATTATCTTGCGTCTGTATAGGTGAAGTGTCAGAGTATACGTGTAAAAAATGAACTGATGAAGGAAAGCAGTAATTTAAAGGCCATGTGAAGGACATGCATGTTTTCTGAGGCAATGGGACCCTCAACATTATGGGCTTTTTTCCAATAATTCACTTTGGAACGCAGAAAACAAAGTCTTTGGGAATTTCATAATTTTGTATGCAGAGGCAGCTTTTGTTTTTGTACTTTTGCAGTGTCTCAAACAAAATTAATAGGAAAAATATCAAGGAATTTATTTAATCAGTAAAGTTATGTAAACGTGACACTCTCCTAAAATGTCTTAATTATTCCACTTCTATCTCTTATTAATTTAGTTTTTCATTCCATAAGCAAGAGGTATTGAAAGTGCTTGGTCAAGGATTTCCATGATCTTAGGTTGACAAATTAAAGGAGCAAATGAAGTGGAAGGAGGTCATGATAAGCAATGATATTTGGGTCACAAGTAAACCAAGATGTTTTAAATGTTATGTGCCCTAAACAAATTAAATAAACTTTTCCTATATAATTTATCCCTCAAATTAATTTTATTAAAAAACAACTAATGATAAGTGATTGATTATTTGGCTATCAAATCATATATATTGAAAAACTTATCTTTTGGGATTTCTTTTGTTAATGTTATTATCATACACATTAATTTAGAGAAGAATCATATCTAACATCACATGTTTGAGATTCAAAGTATACTTGAACCAATACACATTGGGTTTGATAAAGATTAAGGTAAAATATCTTTAATTTTGTTTCATCTCAATATCAAGATTGATCAACATAGTCTGGCCACTAGGAATTATATGGCAAACAAGATTCGGTTCACACAACTATCGATCATGCTCAGTTGGTAGACCTAGCTATGGAAAAGTACGATAACAACATGACATAACCTAGTTAGCATTTGCAAAGTAAGAAAACCATCCTACATTCTAAAGGACTGACTGCATCGCCTGAGCACATGTTCTCCTTATCGACAAGAATGAGTAAGTCAGGTTCGCAACAATGACAGTCTAAGCAAAGGTAGTGTAAGATAGTCTATTATGATTAAAATACATATTGTCATTTTAGATAAAGATAAAGCAGGACAATCCATAGTGGTTAAAACACCTACCTTAGAATACACATCACTCTACCTCTCTATAAATAGAAAGAATCACCAACAAGGAAGTCTTTCTTACTCTCATGTACTCTTACTCTTCTTTCTCTCCCTATAAGAGACACTTATACTAATTTGAGCATCAGAATCCACTTTCAAATACTCACTTAAGGCTATCCAAGATTGGCCCTTGCCCGAATACAATACAGAGATCCAGATTCCAACCAATCCCTTCATACCAATGAACAAATTTATTTCAATAAACAATTACAAAAAACAAAAAAAACTTATATATATATATACACGTGTGTGAATTATTTCCATATGATTTCATTAACTAGAGTACACATGAATAGTTAGGGTAAGCCTTGTATTTAATTCATAGAACAAAAATGAAGAGGAATAAGATGGAGATGGAGCACATAGATTGACTCAGCAATAGTTGTATGATAGAGGAAATGAGCTGTATAAGAATGGAGTGAGCTTAAACAATTGTAAAATGTCTTCAAATGAAATAATGGGTGGGTGGGAAATTGAAAGGGCAAAGGATGAATTCACTTGATGTGTCGGAAAATAATAATGTGGTTTAGTGTCTTTTAGGATGCATTTTGCTTTGTTTCCTTTTCTCCACTCAGTGTCCAGTCACTGTACTATGTGACCTTTCCTACAGAAACCTTGATGCCACTTTAGGTGCAATGCCATGGTCTGTTTGGCTTTTTTTGGATAAAGCTGCAATACCCAAATGCGAGGGGTCTGTGCCTTTCTTCTTACTATTATTAAAAAACATCATTACTTATAATTATATATTTATTTTTACATGGACAATAGATAGGTTAAATGTTTGATTTTTATGAGCGATATTTATTGATAAATACAATCACTTATATCAAAAATGGTTAATTCTTTATCTATAGGGTATTATTAGTGAAACAAAAAACTGAATATCCTAATATTACTTATAAGCAAAGTTGGCCCAAAAACAGAAGCCCAAATATCATCAATTGTGACCTTATAAAATTATATAAGTTGACATGCTATCTTTCAAGGTAGACTAAGATTTACATTTTTATTATTATCTCTCGTACTAGAGTTTGATTCTAACCTTTTTTGTGACATATTTTGGACCTCTAGAACCTTTGATGGAACGATGAAAACAATTCTATTTAGAAAAATGAGAGTAAATTAAGCATAATAGAATAATAGAAATTAGAAAAGAAAAAGAAAAAGAAAGAAAAGGCATGATTTGAGTTTGTTGTTTTAAAAGAAAGAAGAAAAAAGAACATGCTGAAATTAGTTAGTATTTTGGCACAAATGTGATTTTCTTCTTCATCTAATTAATAATATCATTGAAGCTATCCCACTATGGCGCATGCTCATCATGTCTTAATGCTCATTGTAGCTGTCTCCTAGCTATAGATTCACATGTGATTTTGTTATTAATTTCAAGCATGTTATCTTGTTTTTATTATGTTTCATATTTTCAAGTCCAATTATTCTAACATTGCAAGGACATGGGCGAACTAATTTCAGAAGCTCCCTAAACTTGTTTTCTTAACTATGTTGGAAAAGTGAATGATTAGCTAACAAGAATTTAGGGGGAAAATAACAAAAAACTAAAAATTCTTAGCAAGTGGGACAGGAATTAATGAAGCATAGAGAAAATGAAACTTGCACAATGTACAATGATAGAACTCTTCCATTTGTTTAGATTATATGAAGTTTCCACTTCTGATCAAATTTTCACAAGCTCTTAAACTTAGCTGCTCTTCAAGTTAATGTATTTTGTAACTTGTTTGGATTAATTCGAGTTAATCAATTGTAAGGTGCTAAAGCCGAATAGAACTAATTTGAACACTAATGAGCAAGTTTTTGTGGGTCATCTAGTTGCTCAATCACCTTTTTAAGTGTAACTTAAATCTTTTACCATTTTTATAAATTCAGCCAACTTGTAAACAAATATCATAATCAATTAAAATAACAAAGAGAAAAAGTACAAATTTCAGCCGTAAATTAAGCAAAATTATACTTGAGTTGACCTTTAAATATCACAATCCTTATATTAAAAATTAGATATAACACAATAATATGTTTCCAATATAATTAATACTTAGGTTTTTTTTGTACTACGAATGATATTTCATCACCCAACAAGAACTAATATATTTTGGGTGCATAATTATCTTTTATAACAAGTATTGTGCTCAGGAATCGAACTCTTGATATTTTGATCATCCTGAAGATCTAACTGACCTTATACTACTATTACTATATCAACATTTTATATGTTAAA
Source organism: Lupinus angustifolius (assembly GCF_001865875.1). Taxonomy (NCBI): domain Eukaryota; kingdom Viridiplantae; phylum Streptophyta; class Magnoliopsida; order Fabales; family Fabaceae; genus Lupinus; species Lupinus angustifolius. Next base: position 10,557,139 of record NC_032025.1, on the reverse strand, counting down.
ATAATTGATGGATTGACTCAAACTTATTTACATCCCTAAGTGTAAATATGTTTCCAATATCGTCTAATAATTCCTCATCTATCTCATGCTTTTCAACTCAGTAATTATAAGATAGTTGGTTATTTCTGTTTTCTTTGGTAATTAATCAATGGAGGCCTTAGCACAAAAGAATGATTATTTATGTTTTCATTTAAATGTACTTATCCCTAAATGTACTTGTCAGACACGAATATTTCTTTGTCTACCATTAACCTTCCTCCATGTTTTAACCAATAACGTGGTCAAACAATGTGGACAGCTCTAAATCCAAGTTCATGAACCATCCCAATTTTTTGTTAATCACTCTGATTTAAGCTAAGAAAAAAATAATTGTACCTAATTTTTTTTTGGTACTGTCAAGACTAACCCCTTACATTATGTATAAGAAATTAATCTCTTTCAAAATGTATGATTATCCCTCTTAACAAGTGTCACGTCCAGAAATTAAATAATGATATTCTAGTCTTTTTCAGATTTAGTGAAACCTTATACTACTATACTAATGTTTTGTTGGTATGTTTAAAACTTTAAATTACTAATACATAACCCACCTGATATCTTCTGAGAAAGTTAATGCTTTGCATCCAAAACTCTAATCTGTTAACAAAGAATTACTATAATTGAATATAATCAAATTTATTTTTTGGATGTTTGATAAAAAGTAATTCTTCCACAATAAAAAAAATCAGATCTATATAATGAACTACTAAAATGATTTGAAGTTGTTTGTTTAAATTAATAATACTTTCTCGGGTTATTAGTTATACTTAGTGATATGATAAATAATATAATATCCATATATTGTCAGCATAAACATTTATATATGATTAGTATATTATTTACTATTCATATATTAAAAAAAATAATCAATGATCAGTATATATGAATGATGAATAATGCAATAACAATATATAAAGTATAAACTCATACAAAGTCAATCCATCATTCATTTTTCTTTATGAGAATGTATAAATATTTACATTCGTATGTTAATCAGTTGTATACAAATGTGCATTTTTCTCAAGATAATAAAACATTTTTTAAAATAAGCTAAATTCTAGTATTTCTAAAAGTGCAAATGAGCAATAAACTGAGAGCTTGGTTGAGAGACCGTTATCTTGGACATATAACTAACTATCTTCAATAAAATACATAGTCAAAGTTAACAAGAATATGTGGTATATTTTTTGTGTCTTATCATGTTGTGGCATTATTAAACAAACCATGGTTTAATTACATATGTCCATGTGTTTCAACCTACCTTATGATTCCTTTCATGCATCTAACCCGTACATTTTGCTTAATCCGATTATATTTTAAGTAGACGGGGGTTCAAGAACACAAACACAAAGAGAAACATAGACAAATTCGTGTATTTAGAGTTGAAAAATGTATAACCCACGTTCAGAACTTCAATAAGAGTGCAAGTGTAACACAAAAATAGCATTGTTATTCATTCTATAACCAATATGTTAATACTTAGTACCTTATTTCACAACATTCAAAACTGTTTAACCAAAGTTGTAGAGATATACATAAAACATTTTCAACTAAAAAAATGTAGCAATCCAATCTAATTAGATACGGGAAGCACTATATAAACTAATAAAATGTATTACTGATCAGACAGCTCAGACAATCTCTGAGCATTGATTTAATTTATCTAAAATCTATAAGTTAGAAAATAACTGAATCATTAAAGGGGAAAAGGAGAAGAGAACTAAATTGGGAGAAAAACTTGTATGGAGATGTAGGTAAATGCATTTATGTTTTTTGGTGATATCATTTAGTACTAATTTTTAATTATATTAATTTTTTAATGTGTTATGAATATTTTATTGGTTATCTGATAAACACTATATGAAATTCAAGAAGAAAGAAAAGAATTAATGAAAAATAATACCCTAAACTAGAATCAGTGTGATTCTTGGTTGGAATGAAGAACAAGATTATTATTTGAAAGAATGAAAGAAGAACAAGAATTGAGATTATACAACAAGTCCCACAACCCTCAACTGTTCCACAACCAGAATTCTAATTCTCAATTAACTTCCCCTTCTCTAAGAGGCTACCTTCCTATTTATAACCTAACTAACAAATTGTTATAGAAACCCTAACAACTAACTGCTTAGGGATCTATTATCTTCTTAATAAGAATGCAAAGAGCTGGTGTTATTACCAGACTAGTTATCTCCTATAATTGACACTTGGATTTTTAAGGGATATATTTGTAATAACATATTTTATTTGTTTGAAAAAATGTAAAAACGAAATTGTATGTATAGTCAATTATTACTCATCAATGATATTAGTAAAGTGGGTTTTGAAGGGTCACCTCAAGTGTTTCAGAATTCAAACTCTCACTCTCCCTCTTTCTCTATTTTCATTATATTTTTGTTTCCTTTGGTTCATTCATCTTTTCATTGTTATCATTTTAGTATCTCACTTTTTCTCCATTTTCACTCCCCTCCTCTTTCTACATTTTCACTCCCCTCTCTTTCTTCATTTTCAGTCTCTCACCCTTTTCTAATATGTAGCTCACTAAAGCTTTTGCATTTTTTATCTTTCACAAACTTCTTTCTTCATCTCTCCTTCTTTATACTAGGCACAACTTCTTCATCTGATCTTATAACTTCTTCATCCGGTAAGATCTACATAAAGATTTGTGGATTGATTTAAGAGTATATTTTTATTATACAATTTAATTTTTTATATTCTATTGGTAAATAGTTTCGATTTGATAAACTAGCTTATCATCTTTACACTTTCAGTCCTAGGTTATAAGCTTTCAATTTGCTTATAAGTTTACTAGCTAATTGTGTCAAATAGAGCATCGTATTATACACACACACGCACACACATATATATATATATATAAAAGCTAGATTTTTGTACTATGTGGAGCTAGAATGTTTGTTTAACTGAAAAACTTTTATTTTATAGCAGTGAACTTCTCTTATGCTAGGAAAGGAAACATCTTTTGTCAAAAGCAAGATGTTAGAGTCATAATAGTGTCTTGAAGACTTTTTTCATCATGGTTTACTATGATGGTCTAACTACTCAAGGTCTTGGTGCAATTTTTACTCACATGTTGTAGTTATGATGAAATTTATGCACAACTCTAAAGAATTTAGTGTGATTAATCTTGTTTAAGGACCTTACATGTTTTTGTGTCAGTTGTAGGAGAATGAGGAGTAGAAAAGATGGAAATTGAAGGAATTTGAGTGTCTCTCGCCCAAGCAAGAGGCTGTCGCCCAAGCGGCAATTGCTAATTCTGGAGGCCAAATCTCTGCATGTCTCTCGACCAAGCGAGAGAGTGTCGCCCGAGCGACAATTGATAATTCTGGAGGCCAAATCTCTGTGTGACTCTCGCCCAAGCGAGAGCACCTCGCCCAGGTGAGGCACATAGTTGTCTTACTCGCTCAAGCGAGATCCTAAAATACTGAATCAAATATAGGCAGTTACAGAACAGATCATGGGGATTCCAATCAGTTTCAAGGCACTTTCTTCATACTTTTTAGAGAGAGAAACACGAGAGAGAATGAGAGAAGTCGTGGAAACGACTTTAGATCTGGATTATCTTGTATTTCACATCATTCTAGTGTTGTAATGCCTAGGATGAACAACTAATTCTCTCTATGTTGGGATTGAAATGTACTCTTCTAACTTTTGTACTCTTGGATTCAATTCGAAAATATATTTTGTTGTTTGATTTTGGAAAGTTTATTTTGTGTTTAATACTTCATTCTTCTTAATTTTTAGTTTCTTGATCTTGGATCTAAGTTTAATTGGAAGTTAAACATATAATCGAATCTGAATCTTTCTTGATTCATCATTGATCTAGGAATGGACAATGATGTATGAATTGCTTTTGCGTTGGACTTAAGGTTAGATAATTGGTTAAATATCCAAGGAATTGGTATTTGAGTAATTATCTAAGGATTTTGTACTCAAGGAATTGATACAAAGGATTCGGACTAAATGTGCATCAAAATTTGTAACTTGGCAAGTTATATAGAATTGAATCTAAGGATTTCAAAGGGAAAGAAATATGAACTTCAGTCCCAACTCATTTAATTTCATAGTTTAAATTTTACATTTTAACAATTATTTTCAAAAACCATATGAATATTGAAATCTCCAATCTTGTAAATACATACTCAATCTACTTCACTAGAAATTAGTGTAAATACATTTTGCTCTCTAAGGACGATATCCCAGTATTTACTGGATATTGTTACTTGAACGATACGGTTTACTTGCCATACTAAATATACCAACATTGGTACACTGATTTAATTCGTGACTTAATTTTTTGGTCTTTTAGTTTTTTTTCTATTGACAATAGGAAATTGCAATATAACTATTAGGTAAAGTCATAACTTTTTATTCTTTCTGAACTTTGTAGTTACTCTTTCATTTTAGGATTTTTTGGGTTTTGAAATTTCATCCATTCATAAAAGTCATTCCTACTTCAGTGACTTTGATTTAAAAGAAAATGATAGGGATAACCAAACAATATTAACATCATGATATGGGATGTTAGCATATTCTTACTTGAAGATTATATATGCTCCTTTGTAAAATGAAAGGGTGACTCTAATAATATCATGAAAGTTGTGATATAATATTTATGTGTAATATGATGATTGTTATGACCTATGTGTATAGGAATCAATCACTAAGTGGAACAGGTGCTGTTGTGGAATATGATAACTTTGCAATTCGAAAATGATGTTTTTGTTCATAACTCGTTCAACATGTCTTCATGGTTTAGAATACTACTGCTTCACTAGAACATAGAGCATTATCATCCAAGTGAGAAGAAGAAAAAGTTATATCAAGCCTACAACATATTATAATCTAATCATTAGGTATGTACTCAATCTGAAAAATAAGAGTATTTAGAATGTAGAAGTGTAAAACAGAATTTACAATGTGGGTTGTACATATCAATATAAATAAATTTTTGATTATATTTAGTCTAAACACATATGGGTGAACAATTGACATCTTATTTTTTCTTATTGATATATAATCATATATTACATTGCCATGTAGGCTTGCTTATTGTTAGAATTGACAAAATCCTTGAAGTATAGTTCTGAAGTCAATTGCTCTTGCTATTGTTTTTGTTGGTATATGTTTTGGGTTGGCAATTGTTACTCTAGTGCAAGGGAAAACACAAATACTAGGATTGTTTCCCAAGTTAGAGTACCAAACTTCCTTCTTTGACATGTTCACTGCAATTCATGTTGTAGTGATAGCCTTCACATTTCATTTTAATGGTATTACTTACCTTGCATTACCTGTCTAGAATGATTCTGCCAAAAATCTTATATGGTCTAAAAGTAAGAAAATATTATTATTGTCTATCATTTAACATTTATTTCTTTAGTGTCATGTTAGAATAAGTGAGCCTAATTTTGTCATGCTTCCAATAGTCTATTTTAACATATACTAACACTAATCTAGATTGAGTATATACCAGTATATGATTACACGGATGGTCATGCAATAAGCCAATATATGATCACATTGATAGTCAAGGAGTAAGTCATTAACCTCATATAAATTGAGTGTTTAGTCATACACTGCACTGTCATTCCAAATGTAATCGTATACTACATCATCATAACTGTATATATGTGTAATAATAAAATACACATTTAACCATATGCTACACTACAATAAACTAAAAAACCAGTATAGGTAAAACACAAATAGATAGAAAACATATTCATAGATTACAACAAATACTTTTGGCACCATCATTATCAAAGATCCAACAATGTAAGACACATACATTGTTAATAGTGCACATTTTCAACCTTAAAGTTAGTAGTGCATTCCATTAGCTTCATGGTTAGCATGATGTTATGAACCACTTGCACTCCCCAGGATATGACATCTTCACCAAGTTTTTTAATGATTAATGCATTAGGATTTGATGCAACAACATGTAGCCCTATCCGATGAAGTCAAGCTCATAACTGAATCCTCTTATGTCTCTGATTTTTTGAAGTCTGTTCAGCTTCTAGGCATTACCTTAAACATAAACCTAAAATTTGAATTCAGCCTCAATTTATTTTTTTATGATTATTTATATAGATTTTTGTTTTCTATGGTACTAGGTTCTGAAAATGAACTCTTGAAAAGAAAGGTCTTATAGAAGTTCTCTAAGCGTAGGCGTCTTTATAATGAAGTAATTGAACTGAAGGGAACATTAGAGTGTTCTACTAATGCATAACATTGAGTAGAGGTATGTTTATGCTATTAATTTTCACCTACTGTTATTTCTCTTGTGGGCACCATAATGTGAATTGCATGCATAATTTTCATTTAGATTGTTGTTTCAATTAGGAAGCAGTGGACTAGAATTTTGCTCAACATGACTTAAGGTGAGCCAAAAATCATCTCTCATAACTCAGAATAGGATGTGGATTCCATACTTTAATCTGAAAAACATTATTCTTTGAGTTCTATACATAATAAAAAATTGGAAGCTTTCACCATTGTTGCCACAACTCATCTCCCACCTTCTAAATATTTAGTTGAACAATTATTTTTGATAAATTGAGTGATGTTACATAAACATGTTCTTTAATTTTTTTTATTGTTGTTGTTCTCTTTTATTTTGATTTTGACTTTTAGTTTTTACCACCGTTTCATATTATCAGATAGCATATATGGTTGATAGTGAAATTTAAAAAAAATCTTATATTTTTTGGGATGAGTTATGTTAGCAGTTAGATTAAGAGAATTCTTAATTTTTATAATCATGACTCATAAATCTAATTATTACAATATTGTTAAAGTACTTCATGATATATTGTCTATATTTTTAAATGATATATTTTGATTTGATTCAAGTTCGTGGAGAAGTCTAATTGTAATGTGAAATTGCTTATGTTGTAGTACATTTTATTAAAAAAAACTTTTGCTTTAATCAATGACTCACATTTTTATTAGTAAATTATGTTGTTATTTTTAATTAAATTTATGCAAAATATATTACTGCCCGTGCGAATGTAAGAATATCCTACTAGTATTTTAGGAGACGTGTTACAATTAGGAAGTGTCTAACCAGACTTTTCTATTTTATCTTCTATACAATTTTTTAATACTAGACTTAAGCCTAATCTTATCAATACTTGCTAACCATTTCAACCCCAATACTAGGTTCACTCCCTTCAAGCCAAACAAATAGAAGTCTTAGATCACCTCTAATTGTTGCATAGACACTTTGAGATGTGCACATTTTCTGTTGCACCTGACCTTATGTCCATCTCCCACCTCTACAAAATAAGCATGAGTTTTTTCTACCTTCTATTGTAAATTGTCCACCAATTCCCTTGAAATGAAATTATGGGAAGCTTCATAATCTATAAGAATGACCACAGTATTATCCCCTAAAGTTCCCCTACCTTTCATGACTTAGTGGATGTGAGTCCTGTCATAGAATACATGGATAGTTGTAGAGAATTGAAACTTTCCAATCCTTATCCTACATCCACCTCATTCTCATCATCTTCTTCCTCGACAAGTAGAATCGTCCTCAACTATTTGTTTTTACACACATGGTCCATAGTAAAGAGTTCATCACATCTAAAACACAATCTTTTTTCTCTTTTCTCCTTCATCTCTGCACTAGTTAGTCTCTTGTAATCTCCCCTGATCCTAGAGCTTTCAACTTCTTGAGTATTTCTGGAAACACAACCACACTCCCTACAGAATACCACTCTCTCTTATTGTTACTAGGAGAATGAGGGTCCAATGACACTACCTTATTATAAGTGTTGCTTCGGTAAAGGCCAAAATATTTTGTATAACTAGTGTTGGGTTTCTTAGTCACTACCATGTTCCTTTGTTCAATACGAATAACCTTTTGGATTACCTCTAGTAAGGTTTCCAACTCATACAACCTCACCTCCACCCTTACCTCCTCCTTTAACTCATTAAGGAATATTCCCCTAACAAAATCTTGATTAATTTCTCTCAAGGCCCCTGCATACTTCTCAATTTTTCAACGTAAGCTTTGACACTCCCTTCTTGTTTCAAATAGAGTAACAATTCAAAGGGGTTACGTATCATTGATGGTTGGAAATGTCTCACCACTGCGATCTTGAAGCTTTCCCATGTTGGAGAGGGGTTGCAGCGTTCCCAACACTAGTACCAACTGAGGGCTCTGTCTTCCAACGCAACCATGGTGCCATGCATCCTTTCTTCCCATGTGACTTCCCCGAGAGCAATGTATCACTCCAATTTCTAGACCCATCTGTATGCGTCGTCGTAGAAAAAATAGGAATCTCGAGTTTATGCCACCTACTGTGATTCAAATGTTGCTTGCGACTATCAAATTCCTGATCATTCTCGCTTCCTTCCCCAACGGACGTATCTCCCTCTAAAACTCCTAATTTGGTTGCTATCGTAGTGAGCATATCCTTCGTCTTCTTCATTCATGTCTCACTAAGCTCTAAACGCAAACAAAGCTCCTCGCGTTCTTGATGCATCTCCTCACGTCCTTGACACATTTCTTCACGTTCTTTTGTCCAGCTATCGTCTTCTCTTACCATCCTTCAGATCGATACCATACATAGAGTAGCAGCGGGTTTGGTAGTTCCACTCCCTCAGGGCACCGAGTCGGTGCTCTGATACCACTAATAAACACTACATACTAGGTTCACTCCCTTCAAGCCAAACAAATAGAAGTCTTAGATCACCTCTAATTGTTGCATAGACACTTTGAGATGTGCACATTTTCTGTTGCACCTGACCTTATGTCCATCTCCCACCTCTACAAAATAAGCATGAGTTTTTTCTACCTTCTATTGTAAATTGTCCACCAATTCCCTTGAAATGAAATTATGGGAAGCTTCATAATCTATAAGAATGACCACAGTATTATCCCCTAAAGTTCCCCTACCTTTCATGACTTAGTGGATGTGAGTCCTGTCATAGAATACATGGATAGTTGTAGAGAATTGAAACTTTCCAATCCTTATCCTACATCCACCTCATTCTCATCATCTTCTTCCTCGACAAGTAGAATCGTCCTCAACTATTTGTTTTTACACACATGGTCCATAGTAAAGAGTTCATCACATCTAAAACACAATCTTTTTTCTCTTTTCTCCTTCATCTCTGCACTAGTTAGTCTCTTGTAATCTCCCCTGATCCTAGAGCTTTCAACTTCTTGAGTATTTCTGGAAACACAACCACACTCCCTACAGAATACCACTCTCTCTTATTGTTACTAGGAGAATGAGGGTCCAATGACACTACCTTATTATAAGTGTTGCTTCGGTAAAGGCCAAAATATTTTGTATAACTAGTGTTGGGTTTCTTAGTCACTACCATGTTCCTTTGTTCAATACGAATAACCTTTTGGATTACCTCTAGTAAGGTTTCCAACTCATACAACCTCACCTCCACCCTTACCTCCTCCTTTAACTCATTAAGGAATATTCCCCTAACAAAATCTTGATTAATTTCTCTCAAGGCCCCTGCATACTTCTCAATTTTTCAACGTAAGCTTTGACACTCCCTTCTTGTTTCAAATAGAGTAACAATTCAAAGGGGTTACGTATCATTGATGGTTGGAAATGTCTCACCACTGCGATCTTGAAGCTTTCCCATGTTGGAGAGGGGTTGCAGCGTTCCCAACACTAGTACCAACTGAGGGCTCTGTCTTCCAACGCAACCATGGTGCCATGCATCCTTTCTTCCCATGTGACTTCCCCGAGAGCAATGTATCACTCCAATTTCTAGACCCATCTGTATGCGTCGTCGTAGAAAAAATAGGAATCTCGAGTTTATGCCACCTACTGTGATTCAAATGTTGCTTGCGACTATCAAATTCCTGATCATTCTCGCTTCCTTCCCCAACGGACGTATCTCCCTCTAAAACTCCTAATTTGGTTGCTATCGTAGTGAGCATATCCTTCGTCTTCTTCATTCATGTCTCACTAAGCTCTAAACGCAAACAAAGCTCCTCGCGTTCTTGATGCATCTCCTCACGTCCTTGACACATTTCTTCACGTTCTTTTGTCCAGCTATCGTCTTCTCTTACCATCCTTCAGATCGATACCATACATAGAGTAGCAGCGGGTTTGGTAGTTCCACTCCCTCAGGGCACCGAGTCGGTGCTCTGATACCACTAATAAACACTACTATGAAATTCAAGAAGAAAGAAAGGAATTAATGGAAAATAATACCCTAAACCAGAATCAGTGTGATTCTTGGTTGGAATGAAGAAGAAGATTATTATTAGAAAGAATGAAGAGGAACGAGAAATAAGAACAAGAATTGAGATTATACAAGAGGTCCCACAACCATCCTCCGATTCCACAACCAGAATTCTAATTCTCAATTAACTTCCCCTTCTCCAAGAGGCTAACTTCCTATTTATAGCCTAACTAACAAACTGTTATAGAAAACCTAACAACTAATTGTTTAGGGATATTTTAGGAAATGTGTTACAATTAGGAAGTCTCTAACCAGACTTTCCTATTTTCCCTTTTATACACATTTTTCATACCAGGCTTAGGCCTAATCTTTCTTTAAATTCATTTTTGTGTGGGACAATGACCCATCCATTGGTTGGAAAGCCATATAAGTCTTTATTGCCTTGTTACATTATCAAACACTGTTCTGCTGCCTAACTATACCTACATTGCCTCATATTTTTTTAAATCAGATACTACATGCAGCATAATCTCTATCATTGTGCAATTCTCAACTTGTTTCAATCAAATATTATGTTTTTTATATGAATATTATGTTGGTACTTAATTTGGAAATAGGCAATTGCATTATTTTATACCTCCTAGCATTTTATAGGAATCTTGGATTACTTATAGGATCATCATACTTTATAGTGAAATTTTAACTTCTTTTATTTATTTAGAGAAATGGGTCCAACTCCAACTTAAAAGCTAAGTCACAAGAAAAGGATTGTCCAAATCATTATAAATGACTCTTAACACACCCCTTCATCTAAAGAGCATTTGTACTATAATTCATTTGTGTGAATAGTAGTATTGTTTCTTTTTGGAAATGTATGAAATGGAGAGTTATGAACTTAACTGTGCACTTTTACTTATGAATGGTTAAACAGCCTATGATAGACTAATTTCAAATTGGTCAAATTTCCTTACAGAAATTGCTTATTGGTAGACAAATTTTCATTACATAGCATCTTCTACAAAAATAATAATTGTTGAGAAAAGTAGTGTTAATTTTTTTGGTTATTGAAAAGTTGGTGCAAATCATAGACCATTATGGCATTTATCCATTTAAACAAAGCTAAGTGATTCTTATATTTATTCAGTGCCGTAAGAATGTAAGACTAATTGGAAAAAGATCCATTTAAACAAAGCTAAGTAAACTACTACCCAAGTTCACCTATTCTGCATCTTCAATTCACCAATAACTACACTTGAAATATACTGACTTTTGTTTCAAAACTAGACCACAGAGCTATTCTTTTATATTACTGAGTAACAACAGTTATAATTATAAGACTAATTGGAAAAAGATCTTCTAAATTTAGTTTGAGTGTAAAGATAACAAGTATGAATGTATCTACCATTAATTATCTAAAGTATATCACAATCTCAACTATTATAGCTAATCAATGATTAATACATTCTTATGTGCTCACTTTACAAAAGTGACTTTGCATTAATTAGCACAAATGTTGTTTTGAAGGTGTTGTTTCCTTCATAGTTCTTAGGCAACATGAAATTTCATGCAAATGGAACATCTAAAACCCATTGCAATTTAATATTTAATACATTGTGCAACATTTCTCAAATCCCAACCCAAATTTCACAGGTCAAAAACTGCAGGCCAATGCCAATTAAGTGGAAATTTACACAGCATACAAGAGTAGAGCATAAAGGACAGCAGCTACAATGGTGTATTTGGTCTGAAGTACTTCACACATGAAAAGATGAATGTCATGAATCAGCATACAATCAGCAGTTGAATCATGGATAGACAAAATTTTGCTTCGTGAATACCAATAAAAACCACCTTTGAGGACTAACCAATAAAATCCAAATAAGTGATCAGAACAGTGTAGCAAGAGACAGAAAATAAAAGAAAATGTCACAGATTTGAAAACTCTTAATAAAAAAGTACAAACCATCTAAGAAGTCTCTGTATGAAACAAGGTACACAAATATACAAGACAAATTTGATGGATAGAATATGAGGCCAGTTGTACCTTAGAGTAAATCTACGTGATAGTGACAAAATTGTTGGTGTCATCTGTCGCTACCCCACTTTGTGGACGAGACGAGACTAGAAGTAAGCAAATAAATACAATGAAGTCGTTATTGATATTTTTAGAGGGAAAACATGAAAAAACCAATTTTGAAAATAAAATTGGTCCACTCACATATAAAAATTAAGTTAAGTAGTCGATTATGGATAAAGAAGGTGTTAGGCATGCGGTGCCGTCCATTTAAAAACGGTATCTAGATTAATAATGTGGATATTCGTTAAAAATATTAATTTTATCTTCATATTATTAAATGAAATAAAAAAAACAAAAAAAATATTTTTTATAATTTTTGTGTCTAACAGGGAAATATAAGCTCTTATGTATCTCTAGCTCCAATAGAGAAATCAGACTAAGTAGTTCTTTCAGAAAATAGTTGATTGATTGGTATACTTTTTTTCTAGATTTAATAGGATAAAATAGCGCGACAGGGCACGAATCCCATAATGCTCTACCCCTCCATGACTTAATTAAATTATTCTCAAGATGTCAATTTGAGATAACCCGACAGAAGACGAGTCTCATAATGCAATATCTCTCCTTGATTTAATTAAACTATTTTTGAAAATGTCAAGTTGAGATAATGCGACAGGGCACATGTCCCATAGTGCACTACCTTTCCTTGATGTAAATAAATTATTTTGGAAAATGTCAAGTTGAGATAACGCAACAAAGCACAAGTCTCATAGTGCACTACCTCTCCTTGATTTAAATAAATTGTTTTTGAAAATGTCAAGTTCAGATAATGCGGCAATGCACGAGTCTCATAGTGCATTATCTCTCCTTGATTGAGATAAATTGTTTTTGAAAATGTCAAGTTGAGATAAAGCGATAAGACACAAATCTCATAGTGCACTACGTCTCCTTCATTTAATTAAATTATTTTGAAAATGTCAATTCGAGATAAAGCGACAGGGCACGAGTCTCATAATGCAGAATCTCTCATTGATTTAATTAAATTGTTTTTGAAAATGTCAAGTTGAGATATCGTGATAAGGCACGAGTCTCATAGTGCACTACATTTCCTTGATTAAATTAAATTGTTTTTGAAAATGTCAAGTTCAGATAACGCGACAGGGCACGAATCCATAGTGCACTATCTCTCCTTGAGTTATATAAATTGTTTTCGAAAATGTCAAGTTGAGTTAACGCGACAGGGCACGAATCCATAGTGCACTACCTCTCCTTTATTTAATTAAATTATTTTGAAAATGTCAATTTGATGTAATGTAACAGAGCACGAGTCTCATAGTGTATTATACCTTCTTGATTTAGTTAAATTGATTTTGAAAATATCAAGTTGAGATAACGCAATAGGCACGAGTCCCATAGTGCACTAACTCTCCTTGATTAAATTAAATTGTTTTTGAAAATATCAAGTTGAGATAACGCGACAAGGCACGAGTCTCATAGTTCACTACCTCTCCTTGATTAATTTTTTTTTAAAATGTCAAGTCGAGATAACGCGACAGGGCACGAGTCTCATAATACACTATCTCTCCTTGATTCATACAACATAACATAATGCGACAAAGAACTAGTCGTATAATATACTACTTTACATTGTTTTTATTAAATTACTAAAAGTAAATTAACAGGACAAGGTAATGTAACTAAGTATCACGAGCATTTCAAAGGATTAAATTCTTCAAAACAAAAATAATGGAGCCAACAATCAAACAATATTGTCACACAATGATGAAACAATAGTTGTTAGTGTAACTTGCAACAATTATAAATGACACGAAATAATACTTAATGACTGAGTGATGACCAGGTTACTCTCTTTAAGACGTTTCATGACAATGCCCAAAATGTGCAAGCAGACTATCAACCACGCCGTCCCCAAGATAAAATAACCTAGTTCTCTATTATAGATTTCTCACTGCACTATAATAATCGCTCTCGAATACACCCACAATATGGCTACCAATGCCAATTCTCGAAATTCCTACTTTGGCTGCCTGTGCCAATTCTCAAGTGCCATGAAAAGAAAGAGGGAGAAGGTTGTCAGAAATGCATTGGCGGAATATAAGAGGGGGAGAAAGAGAAGTTGAATGATAAATGCCTTCAACTTGATGCAAAAAATAATGAGGGAATGAGACCTCTATTTATAGCTTGAGGCCTCCAACGACTCTCTAAAGGCTCTTTCACCAACGACTCTATTACCAACTCTATTACTTACGACTCTATTACCAACAGCTCTATTACCAACGGCTCTATCATAATGGCTGAGATCTCCTCCAACGGTTCTATCATAATGGTTGAGATCTCCTCCAACGGTTCTTTCCTTGTTGTATGTATGTGTTGACTAGGTCAACATACGATCCAAATCCGAAAGGCCCAAAAAATTAAATAAATTAATAAATAAAAAATATTTTATTAAAAATAATGTTGGGCCGCAACTTAAGGCTTATAAAGCCTTTCAACTTCCCTCCTCCAAGCAAAGTGGGACTAGTGAGTTTTTTCATTTTACTTCAAGACATCATTCTTTCAACAAATTCTAACACTCCCTCACTTGAAATTAAAAAATGATTTTCGGGAATTTATACGGTCTCAATAAGATTATACATCAATAAATGTGTCATGCGACTTGAACCTTGCATAGTGAATAAATCCAGATTTTACTAGAGTGACTCGTAGTCTTGAACTCTATCTCCAGCATCAAAACACACACAACCTTTTTGAATGTGTATTCTGTAAAGCCCATGCGTTAAAGGCCATGTACGTATATCCTAGTATAGTGAACTCTCTAAAAATTATGCCCCAAAATTTCATAGGAAGTGGCCCTCACTTCCACATTCACATATGTGAGACTATCAAGAGTACTCTTGTAGTCTAGGTAATCCACTCCAATTAGAGTATAGATCTCATTAAGAGTTTAACTCATCCTTACATATGCTGCAGGAATCATGGTTCTCAAAATTTTATAGCATGTTCATTCTCATATCACTTCACGACTTGTTATTACCTATTGAACCTATTTCTTGGAATCTCCATTTAGTTAGGTTGGGTTACCATCATGAGTGGTAATCGTTCTAAAGGCAATATTGTTATTAATTATATTTTCCGAATTAGACAAAACTCTAGTTGAGTTTTAGTCTTTTAATTCTATTTCCAATTTGGTAGTAAATTTTCATAATTTTTGGAGACTATCGGTTTCGGACCGCTGTCGGGGCCAAATCTCACCCAATACGGCTCAAAAAGTGGTTTTTGAGTTCCGTAACTCGGAATCGAATTCCGATCGCGCCGTTAGCTTTGTAATCACCTTTCAAGTCAAGATAGACCCTCAGTTGGTCCATAACTATTTTCTAAATATTTTTCAATCGGAATGTCGAAATCCGAAATTCTAATCAGATATTAAAATCGGGTGATTTATAATACCTGATCAAGTATTGACCGATAATACTCGGGCATGTTTATCGCATGTGTCCACGAAGTGATCATTTCGCATTGGGATGTGAAATTTGACTTCTATAAAGCAAATCTCACATCACTTTCTCAAATATCTCATGAGCTCATCATTAGCCACCCTAGGAGATTTTTTGATGATTGCCTAGAGGGAAATCTGTTTTCCTTCTCTCCTTAAACCCTCACACTTCACACTTCACTCTTACACTCTTTCATTTGCAAAATTTTCTAAGAGAAGGTAAATCATCTCTTCATCTTTTTCTCTCATTTTTCATTTGTTTCTTCCATCTTCAATCCTTGATCTCTCAACATTCAACCAATGGATGTTGATGAGATTTAAGTATGTTGTTCATGAGAATGTCAAGAACATATTCAACCGTTGAAATTTTCTAAAACGCTTTCTAACTCATTTTCTCCTCAAAACCGAAAATAGTGATGTTCTTAAACTTATGAGAATATTTTGTTGAAACCATGAACAACTTGTGTTCATGGAGTTGTTATAATGTTTTATTACATGTATTTGGTTGTTTTATCCAAAGGGGATGATGATGAAATCAAAGGAACCTTTATGAAGTGTTTTGGAAAAATGAGAATGTGTGTATTTCTAGTTGTTTTTAGCCTTAAACCATGGCTAGGAACAAGTTGGAAAAATAGAAACTTTTGTTAAAAAGGATGTTAAGGTTGATGAGTACATTAATGCCTCATAAAACTCTTAAAGAATACTTTGAATAACTTGCTTTAAAATGGTAAGACTATCAAAGAATGTCTTAAATCGGAATACGTAGTTTTACTTTTAAAATGGATGGAAATCATGAACGAACTTTCGATGAAAAAGGATGGTCAAGAACATGTGATGTTGGACCGGATGGATGAAAGGGATGTATGATCACGATGGGGAAAAAGAGAAATGATTTTAAGTATTTTAGTAACGATTTTAGAAATATCGGAAACTAACGGATTTTTATTTTGGTAGTTACGAAGATTTCGGTGTTCAAACCTTGAAAACAAACCACCCTTAGTTGACGAGTTAAAGCATGCTTCATTAAGGTGAGAGAGAACGCATCGTGACATAGTGGTGTCCGAATATGACACTCGGATCTCCTAAACCATCTCAAAGGTTTTGGGGTTAACTTGGATTTTAAGAAACCGAAGATTTTTATGTTTGGATGCCTTTGAATATACATGATTGTTGATGAAATGAGTTGAATATTGTATATGAATGTTGTTGGGAACTTTTCTGTGTGTAGGTGTTTGAAAAACCATGGTTAAATGTGTTTTCAGTTGTCGAAAAGGGCAAAATTGGTATTCTGTCCAAGTCCCTGTCGCTTGGGCGAGGACTGGGCGAGGGACTGGGCCAGGGGAAGTTTTGGTTCTGGAACTCCCTCGCCTGGGCGACAGAATCTCGCTTGGGCGAGTAAGGGCCTCGCTTGGGCGAGAAAGCCCAGGATTTTAATGAGTTTCTGGAACTCTCTCGCTTGGGCGAGATATGTCTCGCTTGAGCGAGAATAGGCCTTGCTTGGGCGATAGTACCTTCGCCTGGGCGAGGAAGGCTTAAGTTTATTTGAGATTTAAAGATGAATTGTCGTTTGGGCGACTAGTCCCTGCTTTGGCGAGGGACAGTGTGGAAAGATTGAAATGAGATGATCTTGTGAACAATGCGATGAATGGGTCGATCATGTGTTTGAGAAATACATTGCATTTGACTTGACTAGGAATGCATTGCATTGTGACCATGAAGTAGTGGAGAGGAAATGACGGGACGACTTAGAGCACCGTGATGTAAGTAGGGACGTCACTGATTGGACGGTGATTCGCCAACAATGTCTTGAGGGAGAGTCTGGGTGAGACGAGTCCCTTGTATTCCTGGGGAGGTACCCTGTTGGATCGGACAGTTCTCACAGGCCAAACTAGGCAATCTCTGACAACCCCTAGATTGC
>NC_032025.1:10539044-10539363 GCF_001865875.1 Lupinus angustifolius | reverse complement strand
TCGATCTATTTTTAATTCCTTGCGAGGATATGTTATTTCGGGTGCGTACAAAGAGGCTTGGTATGGGACCTATACTCTCGATTATTTCCGATTAGGATGTTGGATGGATATTGGTGTAAGGTGGATAATCATGACATATCATGCATACATTATCAATGTGGAAGTGAATTCCCACATGTGAGTTACAAGTGATGTGTATCCCTATGTTTATGCATGTGATATGCCTATGAGTATAATGTTGATTATATTATTTGATATATTGGTAATGTTGAAATAAATGGTGGGTTATAATGTCGGTGATAGATATTATATGTGTATG
>NC_032025.1:10528499-10538944 GCF_001865875.1 Lupinus angustifolius | reverse complement strand
ATTCGAGGTTATCACTTCACGATGTCCCCGATGGGACAATGGGATAGTGATGGGCACAGATACACATACACAGGCCCCTACGATCTGTCGTTGCACATGGTATGCAACGGATCATCGATGATGATCCCTCAACCCGACACCTACATTGATACTTCTTTCACCTTGCCGTCAAGGAGGCTGAGGTCTCCAGAGGATGGACTTTGATACCCGCCAGTCAGGAGTGATGGCGTCGTTCCTTCCCACGGTCATAGGACGTGGACAGACTGTTTGGATGCTCCGTCATCTAGTAGAGCCCAGAGGAGCCGGGTTCTCGGAGGAGGTCCCTGCAAGAAGGCTCCAGTGTTGAGAATGTCATCCCCTCCGAATTATGCCGCTGGATTATGGCATAATGAAGTGGAGGAAGAGGAAGAGGAGGACGAGGTCGTTGAGCTCGTCAATGTAGAGAGCTCGGTGGAGGTGATCGACCTCGTGTCTGACTTGGAAGAGGAAGAGGACCCGAGTGAGGGGTCCAGCATTCCTGGAATCTTTTGAGTCAGCTTGTGGCCAGTCGATGCCCCTTTTTGTTTTGATGGGGGCTATGTTTCTTTTTTATCTTTGTATATGTTAGTGGCGATGTAGTTTCCGCCTTTGTGGACCTAGTTTGTATGAACTAATTATGACTTAACCGATTATATGCATTATGTTATTCAGGAAATTGTGAATCAGGTTAAGTTATCATTTGATAACGATAAGTTGATTTTCCGCATTCGAGTTACTTAAAGTGATGTCCCGGAAAAGGAAAGGTTTTTAAAAGGAAACAATTTTATGTCACTAATTCAAAAAAAATTTACCCATTTTCCACAATGTTTTTTAGAAGTATTTTTCGGGGCGTTACAACCATCTCCTTCTCTGGGTCATAAGATGAATGCTGTGACAGAGTCACCACCCTTGCATTTGCCTGGGGTTATGGCATGGTTCACCGAGCGACTCTCCTCTATGGTGGGGAACTGATCACATCGTCCCAACTTCGTCGTCTCGTGGATGGACCTGCAACATTTGATCCGTGAGGAGTCATAGATTGAGTCGATGGCACAGTAGAAGTATGTGTTTGTCAATCTGGAGTTGAATAATAGAACTAGTTCCCCTACTTGGAATTCTCTGTGGAGTATGTATTTGTCATGCCATCTTTTTATTCTTTCTTTGTAAGTACGAGCATTCTCATAAGCATTCAACCGCAGTTCTTCCAACTCTTGCAGTTGGAATTTCCTCTTTTCTCCATCAACTTTTAGATCAAAGTTTAGCAATTTGACTGTCCAATACGCCTTATACTCTAGTTCCACTGGAAGGTGGCATGGCTTACCATAAATTAACATGAATGATGACATATCAATAGGTGTTTTATATGCAGTACGGTAAGCCCATAAAGCATCATCAAGCTTTAAGGACCAATCTTTCCTGCTCTTAGACATTGCCTTCTCCAATATGCTCTTAATCTCACGATTTGATACTTCCACTTGACCACTGGTTTGAGGGTGGTAAGGGGTACCAACTCGATGAGAAACACCATACTTCTTCAATAGGTTTTCAAAATATCTTTCAATGAAGTGTGAGCCTCCATCACTTATAACCAGCCTCGGGACCCTAAACCTTAGCAATATGATCTTGGTAAACAGTTTGATTATCATTTTAGCATCATTGTGTGGAGATGAAATTGCCTCTACCCACTTAGAAACATAATTGACTGCCACCAAGATATATTTGTTATTGTTTGAAGTAGGAAAAGATCTCATATAGTCAACTCCCCATACATCAAATATCTCCACCTCAAGGATGGGGTTCAATGGCATTTCATACCTTTTTGATATGTTCCTCACCCTTTGGCAAGAATCACATGTGAGAACAAAATTCCTTGCATATCTGAATATGTGTGGCCAAAAGATACCACATTGGAATACCTTTGCTATTGTTTTTGAAGTACTGGCATGGCCTCCACAAGAGGTAGAGTAGCAACAACTCAGGTTCTTTGACACTTCTTTTTCTAGAACACATCTTCTGTAAATACTATCAGCATAGAGTCGATAGAGGTAAGGATCATCCCATATATACTTATTCAGATCTAAGAAGAATTTCTTTTTCTGTTGCTATGTCATTTCAGGTGGAAGAATCTTGCTGACCAAATATTTTACAAAGTCAGCATACCAAGGTGCCTCTATAGCGTCGAGGAGGAGGAGTTGCTCGTCAGGAAAGGAATCATCAATATGTATGTCCTTCTCCCTCCACTTGGATGTTCAAGCCGAGATAAGTGATCTGCAACTGAATTATCTATTCCCTTTCTATCAACAATCTCTAGATCAAATTCTTGCAGAAGGAGAATCCATCAGATGAGACGTGGCTTGACTTCTTTCTTACTCATCAAGTATCTCAAGGCTGAGGGATCAATATGGACTATAACTTTAGAACCTACTAGGTAGGACCTAAATTTTTCGAAGGCAAACACAACAGATAGTAGCTCTTTCACTATGGTGGCATAGTTGGCTTGAGCTCCATCAAGTGTTTTGCTTGCATAGTAGATTGCTTGCATCTTCTTGTCCTTCTTTTGGCCCAACACTGCTCCCACAACATATTTACTAACATCATACATCACTTCAAAGGTAAGATTCCAATTTGGTGATTGCAATATTGGTGCAGTGACCAATGCCTCCTTCAACCTACAAAACGACTCTAGACAAGCATCACTAAAATCAAATGCAATATCTTTCATTAAAAGGTTAGAAAGGGGTCTTGCAATTCTTGAAAAATCTTTTATGAATCTGCGGTAAAATCCCGCATGGCCTAAGAAACTCCTAACACCTTTTATGTTATTGGTGATGACATATTTTCTACTACTACAATTTTTGCCATGTCCACCTTTACCCCTTTTCCTGAAACTAAATGACCAACACAATACATTCGCTCACCATGAAGTGACATTTTTCCCAATTTAATACAAGATTCACTTCCTCATATCTCTGCAATATTTTTGTCAAATTTGTTAAGCAGACATCAAATGAAAGTCCATAAACAGAAAATTCATCCATAAAAACTTCCATTATGTTTTCTATAAAATCAGAAAATATTACAGTCAGACATCTTTGAAAAGTGGTTGGGGCATTACGTAGCCCAAAAGACATTCTCCTATAGGCAAATGTGCCATAAGGACATGTGAGAGTAGTTTTCTGTTGATCTTCAGGGTGAATGGAAATTTGATGAAATCCTGAGTACCCATCTAAATAGCAGAAGTATTCATGTGTAGCAAGCCCCTTTCAAGCATTTGATCAATGAATGGGAGAGGGAAGTGATCTTTCCTAGTGGTTGTGTTTAATTTTCTATAATCAATGCACATTCTCCAACCTGTGACTGTTCTAGTTGATATTAATTCATTTTTCACAACAGTCGATCCTCTCTTTTTAGGAACCACGTGAACTGGGCTCACCTATTCACTATCGGATATAAGATATATTACCCCAATATCTAAAAGTTTCAGCACTTCTTTCATATTAGGTTTTAGCCTCCTCTAGTTTTCATTTGAAGTTTTATGGTTAGGTTCCATAAAAATTCTAAGCATGCAAAAAGAAGGGTTTATACCTTTTATATCATCCAATGTCTATCCTATTACCTTCATGTGCATTCTCAGGACCCTTAACAATTTTTCAGTTTCTAATTTATTTAATTTAGCATTAACAACAACTGGATAAGATGAATTAGGTCCAAGAAATTCATACCTGAGGGTGGAAGGGAGTGTTTTTAATTCAATTTTAGGTGCTTTCTCGTCCTCCCAATCTTCAGATTTGGGCATTGCCTTCAAGGTCTCATCTTGCGAGTTGTGAGGAAGTGTTGGGCTTGTATTCATAAATTCATTAACCTCAGCCACTTCCTCATCAATGTCAGAAGTGTCACCATCTACTATGCATCTCTCTAAGGGATCCTTAGATTGCCCTCTAACTGCTTCCTCTTTCACAACTTGGTTCAACATATCAACCCTAAAACATGAATCTTCAAGAGAAGGTTATTTAATATATTTAGCATTATCAAATTCAACTTTTTCATCCCATATGCTTAGGGAAAGTTTTCCATTCTTTACATTAATTATAGCACCAACAGTAGCCAAAAAGGGTCTACCTACTATGATTGAGATTTGTGAATCCTCTTCCATCTTTAGTATTACAAAATCTGCTGGAATGAAAAATTTCTCAACTTTGATAGGAACATCCTCTAAGATGCCTATAGGGAATTTAACTGACCTATCTACTAATTGAAGTGACATAGTAGTGGGTTTTAGTTCACCCACTTCCAACTTTTTGAATATATATAAGGGCATGAGACTCACACTTATAAGGAAAAAAAGAAGAAACACAAAGTATACTAAAAGAGAAAGGACTGAAAAAAAAGTATGTTGTAAGGAGAAATGTTGATTGAAAAAAGGTCATACGATAAAGTAAGGCCTATCAAGATAATATCAATACTTCAATCAGATGTCTAAAAGGTTTAAGTATTTTGGGAAACATTTGTAAGCCTTTTGAATTATCCTTTCTTTGAATATCACACCTTAAATCATTCATATTGGCCCCATTACAATCATTTAAGGACCTCTTGATTTTTGCATGCATTCAAATATAGTCAGTGGCGATATGGTCAATAATCAAGCCTATGGTAATTTACTTTCATGAACTTTTTTGAGAGAAACACTATGACCCTTAAACACATGAGAGTCATGAGAGAATATTGACCCTAATTCGTGCAATTGTTATGACTTAGCTTGAATTAAATTTGTTTATAATTATTTTGTCTTGATGTCTGGATTGTTTCAAAATAAACATGAGATTGCTTGTTATTTTGGGTCATAATTTCTATATCATCATCCATACATGATTGTGAAAGTTAGACATAATACTTGCTTGAGGACAAACAAGAGATAAGTTTGAGGGGATTTGGTAAGTATAAAATTATACTACATTTGCATTGCATTTAACTTGCATTTCAGGACATAATTAGGACTTTAGGATTGTTTTTAGCTTTTATTTCTCTTTGTTCGGGTTGAGCGGGTGTTTTTAGCTATGTTGTGCAGTTTGGATGCATTAAAGCAAAAAGTAGTAGAGATTGGGTGCAAGAAGATTGAATTCAGTATTGAGGCTATGTGAAGAACAATTGAAAGACCAAAAAAAGTAATAGATGTTATATTATATTCCTATTCTTTAGATTTGTTTTGTTGGGCTTAGCCCAATATTTTGTAAAAATGATAAATAAGGGTTCTCCCTCAAGGATTTTACAACTAGACACTTTACATTATAATTCTCTAATTTAGAATTTGGGATTCTCTTCTACATCATGAGTGAGTAATTCCCTTTGTTTCTAGGATTGGGGCTATGCCCTTTTACATTCAATAAATACTTGTTCTTACTTCTATTTCATTGAGTGTTATGATTTGAATCATTAAACTGAGTTTTATTCGTGTGAGTTGTCTGGCCAATAAATTACACCTCTTAGATACATTGGGGAAGGACCAAGAGGTGAACCCAACTATCCGACCATTCAGTTATTCAAACTAGAATCCTAAATTACGATAGTAGTATTAGGATTCTCGGAGGTTTCTAGAATTCACTTTGGCTTGCTACGAAACGATTGGATAGAAAGATCCAAGTAAAGGATTTGATTGATAATCGTACCATGAGAGTAGGTGCGACTTCAATTGAGTACACATGTCGGAGCTCGAGAGAGGATGATACTTATCAAAGAGCAATTCACCCTCACAACTTACAATTCATGAAAAGGAGCAAAACAAGGATTTGCGAGTGTAAAGGCGGTAACCCTTATCCTGGGAACTCTTCCTAAATTAGATTTCAATCCTTTTTGATTATTTTCATAATTATTCTTGGCAATTGTTATAAATTCGATTTTATTCCTTATTTGAGTAAAGTATAAATTAATTTTTATAATTAAAGGAGTTTTCCAATCTTCGTGGGATCGATATTTTATTACTTGACGACATAATCGTGCACTTGCGATTTGCTCTATCAACGACGAGTCACTATGATCATGGTGGTACTAGATTTCCTCTAGGTCCTTGGACTGTCGTCACTAGTGGAAGCTGACGACCCAAATACACAAATATGACACAAAGATGTACGAGATATCATGGGGGTCATATCTGAAATACCCACTATTAATTCGAGTGATACATCAGCGCAATATTGAAATATGTACGAAGACCCAATGACGACAATAGGTAAATATGACACAAAGATGTACGAGACCTCTTGGGGTCATATTTGAAATACCCACTATCAATCTATGTGATACATCAGCGCAATGTCGAAATATGCACGAAGACTCAATGACGACAAGTCAATGTATCCCTAACAATAAGTAAATAGACCTGGTAGACGGCCGAAGTAACAATGCATGATAAGTACAGTATGCGAAAGGGTGTACAAACCTCAACAACAAAATGCATAAAAACTCAATAAACCACCCCAAAACATGTACATGATAGACAACCATGATTTCCATATAAAAGAGTTAAATATGCACACTGATGGTAAAAAAAACAAGTGACAAAGACAAAAATAAAAAACATAAAATTAAAATAATGAAGCAAATATTCACATAATTAATCATAAAAAGCCTGACTCTCAGTTATCCCTAGTGGAGTCGTCATGCTATCGCTATCCCACTTTCTTAGACGTGACGAGAAATATGCAAATAAACGCACTAGAGTTGTCATCGATGTTTTTTAGAGGAAAAACATGAAAAACCACTTTTGAAAATAAGATTGATTTGATCACAGACAAACATTGAGTTCGAAAGTCGGTTACGGATGAGGAAGATGTTAGGCACCTCATACCGTCCATTTAAAAATGATACCTAGATTAATAATGTAGATATTCGTTCAAAATATTAATTTTATCTCCATATTATTAAATGAAATAAAGAAAAACAAAAAAAAAACATTTTTCATATTTTTTGTGCCAAACATGGAAATATATGCTTCTACGTATTTCTAGCTACAATAGAGAAATCAAGGCTACATAGTTCTTTCAAAAAATAGTCGATTGATTGATATTTTTTTCTAGAAATAATAGGATAAGATAGTGTGACAGTGCATGAATCTCATAATGCTCTACCATCCACGACTTAATTAAATTATTTTCAAAATGTCAATTTGAGATAACGCGACAAGGCATGAGTTCTATGGTGCACTACCTCTCATTGATTTAATTAAACTATTTTTGAAAATGTCAAGTTGAGATAATGCGACAGGGCACAAGTCCCATAGTCCACTACCTCTCCTTCATTTAAATAAATTATTTTGAGAAAACACGACAAAGCACAAGTCCTATAGTGCACTACCTCTCCTTGATTTAAATAAATTGTTTTTGAAAATTTCAAGTTGAGATAATGAGATAGGACACGAGTCTCATAGTGCACTACATCTCCTTGATTTAAATAAATTGTTCTTTTTTTTTAAAATGTCAAGTTGAGATAACGCGACAGGGTGCGAGTCCCATAGTACACTACCTCTCTTTGATTTTGATAAATTATTTTTGAAAATGTCAAGTTGAGATAATGCGACAGGGCACGAATCCCACAGTGCACTACATCTCCTTCATTTAATTAAACTATTTTGAAAATGTCGAATTTGAGATAATGTGATAGGACACGAGTCTCATAATGCATTATCTCTCTTAGATTTACTTAAATTGTTTTTGAAAATGTCAAGTTGTGATAACACGACAAGATACGAGTCTCATAGTGTACTATCTCTCCTTGATTAAATTAAATTGTTTTTTGGAAATGACAAGTTGAGATAACGCGACAAGGCATAAGTCTCATAGTGCACTATCTCTCCTTGATTAAATTAAATTGATTTTGAAAATGTCAAGTCGGGATAAAGCGACAAGGCACGAGTCCCTTAGTTCACTACCTCTCCTTGATTTAGATAAATTGTTTTTGAAAATGTCAAGTTGAGATAACACGAGATGACACGAATCCCATAGTGCACTACATCTCCTTCATTTAATTATATTTTGAAAAAATTAATTTGAGATAACGCGACAGCGCACAAGTCCCATAGTGCACTATCTCTCTTTGATTTAATTAAATTGTTTTTGAAAATGTCAATTTGAGATAACGCGACAGAGCACGAGTCTCATAGTGCAGTACCTCTCGTTGATTAAATAGAATTATTTTTGAAAATGTCAAGTTGATATTACGCGACAAGGCACGAGTCTCATAGTGTACTACCTTTCATTGATTAAATTAAGTTGTTTTTCAAAATGTCAAGTTGAGATTATGCGACATGGCATGAGTCTCATAATGCACTATCTCTTCTTGATTCATATAACATAAAGTAATGCGACAAGAAACTAATTTTATAGTGCACTACTTTACATTATTTTTATTAAATTACTAAAAATAAATTAATAGGATAAGGTAATATAACTACGTATCACGAGCAGTTCAAAGGATTAAATTCTTCAAAACAAAAATAATGGAGCCAACAATCAAACAATATGGTCACGACATGATAAATCAACTAACACATACAATATGATATTGCAACACATATACTAGGTATTGCCTAATAAAATAAGTCACAAATGCCTTGACATAAACCTTTTTACGTGATTAGGGGATTTATTTCTATAATCAAAGTTCATACAGTGGAAGTAACTAAGCAATGTAGCATAGAACAAAATGAGCACTACACATAAAGAACATATAGCCATATCCATAAATTTTAAGAACTGTGGGATTAATGACACCATGTTCTAAAACCCAATTAACTTAAGTAAAAAACATATGCATCTATTCATGTATGAATGTTAAAATTATCTTTATGGCAACATAAATTAGCATAGGAAGGAATTCATTAGCTTCAGGAAGATTTGCACTGGGAGTTACAGAAGTCTTAAGGAGCAAATTACCGATAACCTTGCAACAATTCAAAAAAGTTTGTCTTTGAATGCCTTGTATACATTGATCTTCTATAGTTCTTTTTTTTGTGTATGCAAGCTCTTAGTGTATTTGAGACTACTGGGAATGGAGGTCGTTGGTTGTTGCCTCTTGCAAGTTGGTGCTTATCTTCACTCTCTCAAAATTAGGGATGCATCTCTTTTCATTTTTTAGTCTTTTGTTGATCCCTCTTCTGTTTCTAACTTTAGGTTTATTAAGGGGTGCGATTAGGGTTTCCAACCCTAATCTGGTTGGACTAAAAGGGTCCAACTTCTTTTCAAATTTTTCTCACTTTTCCACTCAATTTAAAATTAACTCATCAATTCACTTTTTTTTTTAAAACCAAATTACCCCAGTCAAAATTGGGTGTTTACACCATGTTTTGCCCAATAATTCTTCAACTCAATTGGATTAAGAAGTTTGAAGTTATAACCCTCAGCCGCAAGTTTCTCTAAAACTTTCTTAAACACTCCTATACTTGTTTTTCTTCCAGCTATCCTTGCCCTAAGTCACTTGGTACTCATAGGGAGAGGATAGATCGATATGCCTGTTATGCAACATGCAGATTACAACCCACTAGAACCCCATAAATAACAATGCTGAAGTGAGCCAGTGCATAAAAAAACATGTATAGGAATGCTCGAAAGATCCATATCAATAATGTTTATTACAATTTCAGGACATCTACTTATAATCCTTGCTCTCTGAACTGAAGGAGCATTCTCATCCTTCGGATCGTGAGGTCCTCTCTTGTGTTTCTTAGCCTTTGGGGCCTTAGGGACCTTGAGCCCTTTGCCCCTTTTTACCAGTTACATTGACCTTCTCAACAAGTGGATCATCTTCAATCGGCGTTCCTTCATTGGACTGATCCCTTGGTTGTGGTTGCGCTTCAACCATTTGGATTTGATGAGCTGATGAAGTCTCTGCAACAACATAACAATTGTGGTTTGTAGATACCATAATGACATTCATATTCATAAACCTATCTATATGATTATGACTAATCCAAGTTGTAAGAATGAGGTTACAACTAAGAGGGGGGTGAATTAGTTGACTTAAAAATTATGGTCACTTTTTCTGCAAAATCAAGAGTTAACGTGCAGCGGAAATTATATGCAGAAAAATAATCAAGATAAAATGAAAGAGATAAGGGAGAAGAGAATACACAGTGATTTTTATACTGGTTCACCTTCTAGTCCACCGAAGACTACGTCTAGTACTCTTGCAACACAAGAGATTTCTTCACTAAGAATTATGAGTTGTGATTACAATATCTCACCCCGAGATTTCTCTGTACCTTACACACTCCCTAATCCTTATTCACTCTTGGAAAACATCTTTCCAAGTGATTCTAATCCCCTTTCTTTTCACACCCCGTGAAAGAAAGTATTATGCAACACTATTAAAGAATGTACAACAATGGCAGATTGTCTTTACAAGTATGAAAGTAATATAACTTGCAATCTAATCAACTC
>NC_032025.1:10528190-10528399 GCF_001865875.1 Lupinus angustifolius | reverse complement strand
TAAGCAACTTCAGAAAAACAACTTTGAAAGTTAAGGACTAGTTGCAAAAAGTGTAGAGAAATAACTTCAGAATACGTTTAAGAGCTTTTAGAAATTGTATAAGAGTTGTGTGTTGTTGTCTTTTTTTGTGTTGTGAGAGTTAGAGCCTTTATATAGACTTTCCAAACACCCATGGTGCCTTTCTAAAAGTGTAGGAGTTGTTTGAAGTG
>NC_032025.1:10470565-10528090 GCF_001865875.1 Lupinus angustifolius | reverse complement strand
TTACTGACAGTGGGTAATCAATTACCCAAACTCTCTGTCCACTGTTCATTTAAAATCGAATTAGAGTAATCGATTACAACAATCTGGGTAATCGGTTACTTAACTTTTCAAAACTGGTAATCTATTACTCAAAGACAGTAATGGATTACTCTAAACAGTTTTAAGTTGGATAACTCTTTTCTTAACTTAGATGAAGTAACACGTTACACACTATTTTTGAAATTTGTTTTAAGTATTTTAAAGTGTTTCAACTTTCTTTAAAAATAGTTTGAGCATTACTACTTTGTATATTTAAGAGTTTTTAGGATAGAAATACCTATAGATATTTAATCTAATCATCTTGAAGCTTTAATCTTCTTTATCTTTATATATATTCTTCATTTTCTTCTTTTTGGTGATGTTGGTGTCTTCATCAAAATCGTGCCAAGGTCAGGAGCAAAGATCTTCTTCACACAAACATCTCTCATGCACTCTACAGGTATGTCGAATGGGGCATCTTGATGTCCCTACGATGAAAATCTTGATGTCCCTACGATGAAATGCAGCAGCATTGCATGCTCGGAGCAGAGGTTGTCTTTCAGGAATGGAGGACATCAGCTGTAATCCAAGGTGGTTCTTAAATGTTGTTGTAGCCTCTTAGTGTCCCCAATTACACATGTTAAGACCGTTATTTCCATCCATTGCAACACAAAGTGATCAAGACAATAATCTAGTCTACTTAAAATTTCAATTACATTGTTTTTTCCTCACAAACATATGCACGATACAAAAGATAATAACTTTAATGTGAAAATATAAGCAGAACTAGTCAAGGACTAAAATTCAAGCAATTGGGTAAAGCAAAAAACTAACCTATATTTTCATAGCCAAACAGATAAGTTATAGAAACCAAGTTGTGAGTTTTATTAATTTTTTACCATAAAAAAGGTAATGAAAGCAAAAATCAAATCTTTGAGCATAAATGGAACAGATCAAAAGAAAAAATATGATATTTGATAAATAAAAAATTGATTTGGGATGTAACTCATGTTGATTGAAGTAAGAAAAAGAGTACTTGTTGGTGTTAAGTGTTCTCGGCATCTACATATGAAGTTGAGAGCAAAATACCAGAAACAAATACAAGAGTTTCGGATTGAAAAAATAAATCAGTTATTTAGATTAGTGTAATATCTATGCAACAACAATATTGTTGCCACTCGTTTTTTGGTTGGCAGACCGACTCTGCGAGACACACTCGATTTCTATATCTTCCAATGATTTGGAGTCGTCACTACGTTTTTTGTGATTAATCGTAGAAAACTCTCTTTTATACCCAATTTGGATAATATGGCATTTAAATAGAGATTTTGAGCTCAGGAGTCGGTTACGGATCGGGGAAGGTATTAGCACTCGTCCACTCATATGATAATCTCGCTAATAACATGATTTTTTGTACCCTTAAATAAGTTTATTAAAAATCTGATTGTTAAAACAAAATATTTTTTTTTTTATTTTTGTGTTCGAAAAGAGTTCATCTTGCTCATACGTAAACCTAGATGCATTAGGGAAATTAGGACTATGTAGTTCTGTTTTGAAAATTGACTAGTGTTTGTTTGTTTGATTTTAAAATATGATTAGGATTTTATCCACTTTGAGAAAAGATAAAGCATTAGAAATTAATGTTCGCACTGTATCGAATCTCAAAATTATATTTGAAATATATTTAAGATTTTATCGTCTTCAAGATAGATGAAGCAGCAGAAGCTAATGTGCGTACCGCATCAAATCTCAAAGAGAATTTTGAAATATAGTTCAAATTTTATCGTCTTCAAGATAGATGAAGAAAGAGAAACTAATGTCCATATCGCATCAAATCTTAAAGAGATTTTAAAGTAGTTCGAATTTTATTATCTTAGAGACAAATAAAGCATCAGAAACTAATGTTCACACCACATCATATCTCAAAAGGATTATTAAAATAGTTGAAATTTTATCATATTTGAGATAGATGAAGCAGCAGAAACTAATGTCTGTATCGCCCATATCTCAAAGAGATATTTAAAATAATTGAAATTTTATCATCTTCGAAACTGATGAAGCAGCAGAAGCTAATGTGTGTACTGGATCATATCTCAAAGAGATATTTAAGAGTTAAAATTCAAAATGACATATTCATGTTAACAACCAATATCAATACAATGCTAATAATGGAAACATGTGCAAGAGGTGGTTACTAGTGAAGCTAGTCTTCATGAACTTTTAACAAAAAAAATTAGTGATATGTATCTTATCAACAAATGAATTTCTTGATATTATCATTGGTTTAGTAATACAACATTATAGCATAATATAAGAATGTCATGAGAAATCTCATATATTCTAACAGGGAACAATAACACGTAAATAAAAGGATCATCCATGGAATTGCAGGTGCTAGTCAAAAGAACAGAACCAACATCTTAATCCATGAAGTTTAAAATAGATTTGAAGAATGGATCATGCACAATATCACAAAAGCCCAAATTTATGTGATACCGTAAAGAAGCACTTCAGCAAACAAGAATTGTAAGTCTTCCATATAAGTAAGATGAGTGAGATTCACTTACTCTAATAGTAAGTTTTCTTACCCTATCTACTAATTCTAGGAAAATCTAATAATTTAAATTAATGAGTCTTCATAAAATTGATGATTAGTATGATTAGTAAGTTTAAACTCTTGGAGCAAGTGGATCTCTCCTCAATCTAACATACTTGCATAACAAATGATGTCTTTAGGACTGAAGTAAGATAAGATGCAAAATTGTACAGCTTGGGACATATCACTTACTCAATCAATCTTCTTCAAAACTGAAATGTTGGCCTTCACATTACACTATTGGAGACAAAGAGGTTGGTGTTGCTTTTCTCTTTCTCTTTCTTTATTCGGAGCTTTTTTCGTCTCCTTCTATAATTTACTGAGTAGAAGGTTGTGGTGCATATCTAAGAAGAGGAGATAGGTAGGTGAAGTGCAAAAGGAGTTTTTATTTATGAGTGTTAAAAGGTGGATGTGCTATCATATTTGATGAAGATATACCATGGTTTTGCTGTTATTTTTTTTGTTGGAGAGGAAGTTGGTAGATCGTTTATAAAGGTGGTGGATGATGAATCAGTTTATCCAAGGAAGAAGAGAATATGAAAGGAGAAGGAGATGGTCGAATGGGTGACAAAGTGAGAGAGGTTGAGAGAAAAAGTGACCATGAGTGTGAGAAAAAGGAGTAAGGCTCTTCAGCATTAATGGAGAGGTAATTGCCACAAAAAATAAAGGAAACAATAATATGGTAAGACATTTTTATCCTTTTATATACAATATAATAACACTTTTGTTATTAGAAACACATAGAAAATCATGTATTTGTCTTCTCCATTAATGAGGAGGATCCTTGTTAGAGAAAAAGAGGTATTCCACCATTCTTTAATTTTGCTCAAAAAAATAGGATGGGGATTACATGTCTTCAATGGTGTCGCATTCTCTGTCTCAAGTCAATCATATATTAATATATAGATAAAATAAAAAAATTAAAAGCAAAAAGTAATAAAATGAAGCACTATGATTGGCTTGAGACATAAAATGAGACATCATTTATAACAGGTGATCTTCATCCCAAGAAATAACCCCCCTATTCCAATCAAGATCTATATCCCAAAATGATGGTGCTTCCTGTCCCTGCCAATAAAATTGTAATAAATAATATAAAAATAATATTTTTTATTTTATAACATTTAAGTATCAATTTCTAATTGGATACGACATGTAAGAGGGAGTTGATCCACATTACCCTCTATTCACCTTCTATTCCATTATTTCACAGTCTATTGCCTCTCTCTACTAGCCACCGTTTTTGTTTTCCCCCTCAACAATGTATTAGTTATCTTTTTTTTGTCCTTTCCTATTCATTTTCTACTCATTTTTATTTTCATAGAAAATATACTGCCATTCTTTCATAACTATGTTAATAAATGAATTAATTGCACATAATCAAGTTCAAATAATCTAAATGTTTTCAAAAGGATGGTTTATAATTGAATGCATAAATATGTTAATCTGAAAAATGCTTTGTCTCCTAAATGTTATTATTTTTGTTATCTTGATATTTTCTATTTTTTTTGTTTTATGAATATAGGCTAGACAAAATTGAGTGTTCACAATTGTAAAGATTTTCGGTGCATCATTCATCATTCATTATATTAATATTTATTTTATTTAAGAGTCAACAATAATTGAAAATGAATAATGAATTATATGCGGTGATAAAGTAAAAACATCACATCTTTTTCTTTATTTATATTGGTTTATTCAACCTAAACTATATCTGATATTTCCAACATCAGGGTTTCCCATCTCAGTGTTAACTAAAAGAAATAATTCACTTTTATTCTAAAAAATAAG
Organism: Lupinus angustifolius; assembly: GCF_001865875.1. Taxonomy (NCBI): domain Eukaryota; kingdom Viridiplantae; phylum Streptophyta; class Magnoliopsida; order Fabales; family Fabaceae; genus Lupinus; species Lupinus angustifolius. The sequence continues at coordinate 10,523,685 of NC_032025.1, read as the reverse complement.
TATTTTCATCTATTTAGGTCTCTTATTTTTTACTCTCAAGCATCTCTAGGCTACTATCATTAACTATTCTTTCTTACATAGCCTCTCTTGGCTAATATCACCAACTATTCTTTCTCACCAAATGAGGTTATCAGGATACTATACCTCCTATATCAATGATAGAACTTGTTAAAGTCTATATAAAATGAACATATTAGAGTTTGTTAAATTTTAAATGTTTTTCTTTTATATGATTTTTCTCTGGACATTGTTTTTTATATAGCTAAACTCTCTTTCTTTTCTCTACTCTTTACAAAGACTGTTATACAAAGAGAATGTGTAACACAACTTTTCATTTAAGTCTATTCTTTAATATTAGTCAGTCAAGTTTGATGTTTATAATGAAATTATAGTGCAGTCTTCTTGGGTTTTAACATCTTATTCAAACAGTCTATTAATCATTGTATCCTGAAAAGTCTTTGTTGGTTGAGAGTATCAGCCTTCAATATTTCCAATAATCTTTGTTGGTTGAGAGTTTAGCTTTCCCATAATGAAATTATAGTGCAGTCTTCTTGGGTTTTAGCATCTTATTCAAACAGTCTATTAATCATTGTGTCCTGAAAAGTCTTTGTTGGTTGAGAGTATCAGCCTTCAATATTTCCCATAATCAAAACAACAAACTCAAAGCTGCCTCAGAAGCCCAAACCAGAGCCCAAATTGAAGAAACAGATTTTGTCGGGAAAAGCGGTTTAATCAGTTAATATAGTCTGTAGTTTGTTATTTCCTTTTTCTAGCCGTTAGCTTTCTGTATATATATTCCCAACTTCTGTTTGTATAATGCAATCAATTCTTTTCTAAATCAATAATAATAATCATGAGGCATTATTCAAATCTTTGAGGAAGATTTTCTTTTCACTGTTCATCATCTTCTTGGTTCATTCTTTTGCCTTTTTCTTGCTGAAAGTTGTTATTCTTTTGTTCAACAAATGAAGGGTATGAAATTCTACATGGTATCAGAGCACCTTCTCTTAAGGTGTCTTTGCTACGCTTCCGCCTCCATCATTCCCCCCCCCCCCCCTTTTTTTAAGTAGGTTCCTCTACCCTCTCCCTTCCTATTATGGCTAACCAAATTGATGTTCAAAACCCCATCCTCGATCCAACTAGCACTTACTACTATCACCCTAGCGAGAATCCAGGAGCTGCCATTGTCATAATTCCTTTAAATGGTGATAACTACCACTCTTGGGCCAGAGCTATCACTATGGCCTTTGAAACTAAGAATAAAGTTCAGTTTATCGATGGACCCTCCCTAGACCTCCCAATCATGATCATTTATTTCCTTGCTGGAATAGATGCAACAATCGTGTTGTATCTTGGTTGAACCACTCCATAGACCAAACTATCCTCCCTAGTATACTTTGGATGAAGAATGCCCTGGAAATTTGGAATGATCTTAAAGAACGATACTACAATGGTGATGTATTTCGAATTTCAGAACTTATTAGAGAAATATACTCCATCAGGTAGGGCACCTTGAGCATTGGAGCCTACTGCAACCAAATTAAAGGGCTTTGGCAATAACTTGATGATTTGCGCCCTGTTCCATCTTGCCTATGTGAAATAAAATGCAATTGCACCATCATTCCTATCATAAAGACATACAAAGAACATGACTATGTAATATGCTTCTTACAAGGACTAAGTGAGGAATATTCCATAGTTAGATCCCAGATCATGCTCATGGACCCTCTACCCACTGTGAACAAAGTTTTCTCCATATTAATTCAACAAGAGAGACAAATCAACCTTCCCTATGATGAGAACAAGCTTCTGGCCAATTACTCTAGTGACACCTTTGATGGAAGAGCTAGAGGAAGAGGAAGAAATATCATAAGTCAAATGACAGGGAGAAATCAGGTCTTAGGCAGAAATCAAGGCATTGGAAGATTTCAAAGAAGCATCAAGACTTGCACTTACTGTCATAAAACAGGCCACACCATAGAGGTTTGTTATAAAAAATATGGTTTTCCTCCCAATTACTTCACCAATCAATCTGGAAATATCAATAGCCATTCAAGTCAAGAACCTGACAACAATGAATATGTTTACTCAACCATTCCAGATTCTGCTCTCAGAGAACAACATGAGGGTTCCAAACTTAGCTTCACCCTTGATCAACACAAAGCTCTAGTCTCCATTGTTGAACAAGGAAATGATCAGTCTAATCACACTGCTAATCAGATTGTGACTATGTCCACTGCTCTTGAAAATAACACTTCAGTTATAAATGTTAATCAATTCACTATTGGTGCCCCTATTGTTGGATTCTTGACACAGGAGCCATAGACCATGTGTGCTTCTCCCTGTCTGAATTCCAATCCTTTTAAAATGATAAAGCCCATCATTATAAGACTACTTAATGGTGCTAGTCTTACTGCTCAATACTCTGGCACTATTTTTTTCTTAACAAATTTCTACCTTAATAATGTCCTATACTTACCTTCTTTTCATTTTAATTTGATTTCTATTTCTAAACTAACCAATTCCCTTTCTTGCAAGTTTGTCTTTTCTAACAATGACTGTGAAATTTAGGATGCTCAATCATTGAAGATGATTGGTGTAGCTAGGCTTCAGACAGGTCTCTATGCCATGCTCCATACTAAACAAGAAACATATATGCATCATGTAACTAATAGTTTTTGTACTTACAATGATAACAATTTATGGCATAATAGATTAGGTCACTTGTCTCACTCTAAACTTGTCATTATACAATCTGTATTCCCTTTCATTAAATGTAATAAGACTACTAATCCTTGTGAAGTTTGTCACCTTGCTAAGCAGAAAAGACTGCCTTACCCCAATAGTGAATCCAAATCAAGCAATTTATTTTATCTTGTCCATATGGACATGTGGGGACCTCTTGCCATCCCCTCAACCCATGGACACAAATATTTCTTGACTTTTGTTGATGACAAGTCAAGATACACATGGGTTTTCTTTATGCAAAACAAAAGTGACACACATACTCATATTAAATCATTTGGTTCTTATGTTGCTACTCATTTCCATTCCAAAATTAAAAGCATCAGAACCGACAATGGCAGAGAATTCTTCCTCAATGACTTCTATGACATCAAGGGAATTCAACACCAAAATTCTTGTGTTGAATCTCCCCAACAGAATGGCATAGTGAAAAGAAAGCATCAACATATTCTTGGGGTAGCAAGATCCCTTATTTTTCAATCTAATATACCAAAGTGCCTATGGAACTATGCCATCTCCCATGCTACCCGCCTTATAAATAGACAGCCTACTAGATTCCTCTCCAATAAATCCCCCTATGAAACTCTGCATAATGCCATACCAAATATTTCCCACCTAAAAACCTTTGGCAGCCTCTGCTATATATCCACCTTATCCTCTCATAGAACTAAGCTAGACCCTAGGTCCAAAAGGTGTGTTTTCTTAGGATATAAAACTGGGACTAAAGGTTGCATTGCTCTTGACTTTCATACTAATGAATTACTAATATCTAGGAATATAGTCTTTTTTTAGCACATTTTTCCTTTTTCCCTAAACCAAACAGTTCCACCACTACCAACACTCAACCTGACCCCTTCCCCAACCACCTTTACTTGACATAGATCCCTTCCCCCTTGTCCCTACTAACACTTCTACCACTCCTCTTCCCAATCCTCCATCTCCTATCCCTACCTATAGAACCACTAGACAGTCCTCTAGAATCTCAAAACCCCCCAATTATCTTCAAGACTATCATTGCAGCCTTGCTTCTGGTTCTCAGCCAATTGTCTCATCTCTTATCAAGTATCCTTTTTCCCATTATATAACCTATGATAGTTTATCTACTAACTATAAACATTTTTCTCTGTCCATCTCTTCTGTTTTTACCCCTTCTAACTATAAGGAGGCCATCCTTCATGATTGTTGGACTCAAGCAATCAAGACTGAACTCCAAGCTCTTCAATCCAACAAGACTTGGATAATTACTTATTTGCCTCCATGTAAGAAACCCATTGCCTACAAATGGGTTTTTAAAGTCAAACATAACTCTGATGGCTCCATTGAAATATAAAGTCAGATTAGTGGCTAAGGGTTATACCCAAATTGAAGGAGTTGATTACCTTCACACATTTAGCCCTATGGTCAAAATGACCACAATTAGAGTCTTTTTATCCCCTGCCTCCACTAACAATTGGCTTCTCCATCAATTAGACATTAACACTGCCTTCCTTCATGGTGACTTGCATGAAGAAGTCTACATGAATTTACCTCCCGACCTTCTTGTCCGGAATACATCCTCTATTTGCAAATTACAAAAATCTATTTATGGCCTCAAGCAAGCTAGTAGGCAATGTCATGATAAATTAACAAGTGTTCTTGTTGAACATGGTTACATTAAATCTAACTCTTACCATTCCTTATTAACCAAATCCATAGGTTATAAATTCACTGCCATTTTATGTTATATTGATGATCTTGTCTTACTTGGAAATGATTCTTCTAAAATAAACATTACTAAACAACTTTTACACAACAAGTTTGGTATTAAGGACCTTGGTCCTCTTAAATATTTTTTAGGCATGGAAATTGCCAAATCAAGGAAAGGTATTGCCATAAATCAGCGAAAATATGTTCTTGATTTGCTTCTTGAGACAGGTATGCTAAGTTGTAAACCTTTCTCAACCCCAATGGACTATAACAACAAACTTCATAGCACCTTTGGATCCTTACTAACAGATTCCAAACCCTACAGGAGACTGATTGACAAGTTACTCTATCTCACCAATACAAGACCAAATTTGAGCTTTGCAGTTGGACACCTTAGCCAATTTATCTCTTCTCCTACTGGTCAACATCACCAAGCTGCTTTTCGCATCCTAAAGTATATCAAAAATTCCCCTGCCCTTGGTCTCTTCTTTCCCACTCACAGCAACACAATCATCAAAGGCTTCTCTGATTGGGGAGCATGTTTGGACACTCGAAAATCAGTTACTGGTTGGTGTTTCTTCCTTGGCTCTTCATCAATCTCTTGGAAAAGCAAGAAACAAAATGCTGTCTCCAAATCTTCTGCTAAAGCCGAATACAAGGCCTTATCCATGGCCTCTTGTGAAGCATCCTGGTTACTATATCTTTTTCAAGATCTTCGCATCAACCACTCTTCTCATATTAGCCTCTATTGTGACAACAAATCTGCCCTTCACATTGCTGCCTATCCCGTTTTCCATGAACAAACTAAACACATTGACATTGATTGTCATGTGGTGAGGGAATGGGTTCTCAATGGCACTCTTCATCTCCTTCCAATTGCCTATAAACTCCAACTAGCTGACCTGTTTACGAAACCATTACCTCCCACTCCTTTTCACAACATGATCTCCAAGATTGGCTTGTTAAACTTCCACACGCCAGCTTGCGGGGGACTATCAGCCTTCAATATTTCCCATAATCAAAACAACGAACTCAAAGCTGCCTCAGAAGCCCAAACCAGAGCCCAAATTGAAGAAACAGATTTTGGCGGGGAAAGCGGTTTAATCAGTTAATATAGTTTGTTATTTCCTATTTCTAGCCGTTAGCTTTCTATATATATATTCCCAACTTCTGTTTGTATAATGCAATCAATTCTTTTCTAAGTCAATAATAATAATCACCAGGCATTATTCAAATCTTTGAGGGAGATTTTCTTTTCACTGTTCATCATCTTCTTGGTTCGTTCTTTTGCTTTTTTCTTGCTGAAAGTTGTTATTCTTTTGTTCAACAAATGAAGGGTATGAATTTCTACTGAGAGACTTTTAATATATTGATTTGGTTTTTAGGATGCCTTCATACCATATCCTTAGCTTTGAGTAAGTATCATCTCCATGGAGATGCAAGTACCATAAAATAACCAATATTGTGATAATTGGACCGGATCGAATGGTCCGACCGGTTTGACCACTGACCGGACTTGAAAACGACTCTAGTTTGTAGTCTTAACCGAATGAGGGGTTGGACCGCTTTGAACCGGAGAAATTCCGGTCCGACTACGTTAAACTTGGTTGAATCACAATAACCCAAGAAGTGAACCAGACGGTTCACTTAAAATTTTAAAAAATAGAACACTACTCTAATATTTTGTTTTACTCTAATCTAAAAAAAGATAAAATATACTCCATCAGGTAGGGCACCTTGAGCATTGGAGCCTACTGCAACCAAATTAAAGGGCTTTGGCAATAACTTGATGATTTGCGCCCTGTTCCATCTTGCCTATGTGAAATAAAATGCAATTGCACCATCATTCCTATCATAAAGACATACAAAGAACATGACTATGTAATATGCTTCTTACAAGGACTAAGTGAGGAATATTCCATAGTTAGATCCCAGATCATGCTCATGGACCCTCTACCCACTGTGAACAAAGTTTTCTCCATATTAATTCAACAAGAGAGACAAATCAACCTTCCCTATGATGAGAACAAGCTTCTGGCCAATTACTCTAGTGACACCTTTGATGGAAGAGCTAGAGGAAGAGGAAGAAATATCATAAGTCAAATGACAGGGAGAAATCAGGTCTTAGGCAGAAATCAAGGCATTGGAAGATTTCAAAGAAGCATCAAGACTTGCACTTACTGTCATAAAACAGGCCACACCATAGAGGTTTGTTATAAAAAATATGGTTTTCCTCCCAATTACTTCACCAATCAATCTGGAAATATCAATAGCCATTCAAGTCAAGAACCTGACAACAATGAATATGTTTACTCAACCATTCCAGATTCTGCTCTCAGAGAACAACATGAGGGTTCCAAACTTAGCTTCACCCTTGATCAACACAAAGCTCTAGTCTCCATTGTTGAACAAGGAAATGATCAGTCTAATCACACTGCTAATCAGATTGTGACTATGTCCACTGCTCTTGAAAATAACACTTCAGTTATAAATGTTAATCAATTCACTATTGGTGCCCCTATTGTTGGATTCTTGACACAGGAGCCATAGACCATGTGTGCTTCTCCCTGTCTGAATTCCAATCCTTTTAAAATGATAAAGCCCATCATTATAAGACTACTTAATGGTGCTAGTCTTACTGCTCAATACTCTGGCACTATTTTTTTCTTAACAAATTTCTACCTTAATAATGTCCTATACTTACCTTCTTTTCATTTTAATTTGATTTCTATTTCTAAACTAACCAATTCCCTTTCTTGCAAGTTTGTCTTTTCTAACAATGACTGTGAAATTTAGGATGCTCAATCATTGAAGATGATTGGTGTAGCTAGGCTTCAGACAGGTCTCTATGCCATGCTCCATACTAAACAAGAAACATATATGCATCATGTAACTAATAGTTTTTGTACTTACAATGATAACAATTTATGGCATAATAGATTAGGTCACTTGTCTCACTCTAAACTTGTCATTATACAATCTGTATTCCCTTTCATTAAATGTAATAAGACTACTAATCCTTGTGAAGTTTGTCACCTTGCTAAGCAGAAAAGACTGCCTTACCCCAATAGTGAATCCAAATCAAGCAATTTATTTTATCTTGTCCATATGGACATGTGGGGACCTCTTGCCATCCCCTCAACCCATGGACACAAATATTTCTTGACTTTTGTTGATGACAAGTCAAGATACACATGGGTTTTCTTTATGCAAAACAAAAGTGACACACATACTCATATTAAATCATTTGGTTCTTATGTTGCTACTCATTTCCATTCCAAAATTAAAAGCATCAGAACCGACAATGGCAGAGAATTCTTCCTCAATGACTTCTATGACATCAAGGGAATTCAACACCAAAATTCTTGTGTTGAATCTCCCCAACAGAATGGCATAGTGAAAAGAAAGCATCAACATATTCTTGGGGTAGCAAGATCCCTTATTTTTCAATCTAATATACCAAAGTGCCTATGGAACTATGCCATCTCCCATGCTACCCGCCTTATAAATAGACAGCCTACTAGATTCCTCTCCAATAAATCCCCCTATGAAACTCTGCATAATGCCATACCAAATATTTCCCACCTAAAAACCTTTGGCAGCCTCTGCTATATATCCACCTTATCCTCTCATAGAACTAAGCTAGACCCTAGGTCCAAAAGGTGTATTTTCTTAGGATATAAAACTGGGACTAAAGGTTGCATTGCTCTTGACTTTCATACTAATGAATTACTAATATCTAGGAATATAGTCTTTTTTTAGCACATTTTTCCTTTTTCCCTAAACCAAACAGTTCCACCACTACCAACACTCAACCTGACCCCTTCCCCAACCACCTTTACTTGACATAGATCCCTTCCCCCTTGTCCCTACTAACACTTCTACCACTCCTCTTCCCAATCCTCCATCTCCTATCCCTACCTATAGAACCACTAGACAGTCCTCTAGAATCTCAAAACCCCCCAATTATCTTCAAGACTATCATTGCAGCCTTGCTTCTGGTTCTCAGCCAATTGTCTCATCTCTTATCAAGTATCCTTTTTCCCATTATATAACCTATGATAGTTTATCTACTAACTATAAACATTTTTCTCTGTCCATCTCTTCTGTTTTTACCCCTTCTAACTATAAGGAGGCCATCCTTCATGATTGTTGGACTCAAGCAATCAAGACTGAACTCCAAGCTCTTCAATCCAACAAGACTTGGATAATTACTTATTTGCCTCCATGTAAGAAACCCATTGCCTACAAATGGGTTTTTAAAGTCAAACATAACTCTGATGGCTCCATTGAAATATAAAGTCAGATTAGTGGCTAAGGGTTATACCCAAATTGAAGGAGTTGATTACCTTCACACATTTAGCCCTATGGTCAAAATGACCACAATTAGAGTCTTTTTATCCCCTGCCTCCACTAACAATTGGCTTCTCCATCAATTAGACATTAACACTGCCTTCCTTCATGGTGACTTGCATGAAGAAGTCTACATGAATTTACCTCCCGACCTTCTTGTCCGGAATACATCCTCTATTTGCAAATTACAAAAATCTATTTATGGCCTCAAGCAAGCTAGTAGGCAATGTCATGATAAATTAACAAGTGTTCTTGTTGAACATGGTTACATTAAATCTAACTCTTACCATTCCTTATTAACCAAATCCATAGGTTATAAATTCACTGCCATTTTATGTTATATTGATGATCTTGTCTTACTTGGAAATGATTCTTCTAAAATAAACATTACTAAACAACTTTTACACAACAAGTTTGGTATTAAGGACCTTGGTCCTCTTAAATATTTTTTAGGCATGGAAATTGCCAAATCAAGGAAAGGTATTGCCATAAATCAGCGAAAATATGTTCTTGATTTGCTTCTTGAGACAGGTATGCTAAGTTGTAAACCTTTCTCAACCCCAATGGACTATAACAACAAACTTCATAGCACCTTTGGATCCTTACTAACAGATTCCAAACCCTACAGGAGACTGATTGACAAGTTACTCTATCTCACCAATACAAGACCAAATTTGAGCTTTGCAGTTGGACACCTTAGCCAATTTATCTCTTCTCCTACTGGTCAACATCACCAAGCTGCTTTTCGCATCCTAAAGTATATCAAAAATTCCCCTGCCCTTGGTCTCTTCTTTCCCACTCACAGCAACACAATCATCAAAGGCTTCTCTGATTGGGGAGCATGTTTGGACACTCGAAAATCAGTTACTGGTTGGTGTTTCTTCCTTGGCTCTTCATCAATCTCTTGGAAAAGCAAGAAACAAAATGCTGTCTCCAAATCTTCTGCTAAAGCCGAATACAAGGCCTTATCCATGGCCTCTTGTGAAGCATCCTGGTTACTATATCTTTTTCAAGATCTTCGCATCAACCACTCTTCTCATATTAGCCTCTATTGTGACAACAAATCTGCCCTTCACATTGCTGCCTATCCCGTTTTCCATGAACAAACTAAACACATTGACATTGATTGTCATGTGGTGAGGGAATGGGTTCTCAATGGCACTCTTCATCTCCTTCCAATTGCCTATAAACTCCAACTAGCTGACCTGTTTACGAAACCATTACCTCCCACTCCTTTTCACAACATGATCTCCAAGATTGGCTTGTTAAACTTCCACACGCCAGCTTGCGGGGGACTATCAGCCTTCAATATTTCCCATAATCAAAACAACGAACTCAAAGCTGCCTCAGAAGCCCAAACCAGAGCCCAAATTGAAGAAACAGATTTTGGCGGGGAAAGCGGTTTAATCAGTTAATATAGTTTGTTATTTCCTATTTCTAGCCGTTAGCTTTCTATATATATATTCCCAACTTCTGTTTGTATAATGCAATCAATTCTTTTCTAAGTCAATAATAATAATCACCAGGCATTATTCAAATCTTTGAGGGAGATTTTCTTTTCACTGTTCATCATCTTCTTGGTTCGTTCTTTTGCTTTTTTCTTGCTGAAAGTTGTTATTCTTTTGTTCAACAAATGAAGGGTATGAATTTCTACTGAGAGACTTTTAATATATTGATTTGGTTTTTAGGATGCCTTCATACCATATCCTTAGCTTTGAGTAAGTATCATCTCCATGGAGATGCAAGTACCATAAAATAACCAATATTGTGATAATTGGACCGGATCGAATGGTCCGACCGGTTTGACCACTGACCGGACTTGAAAACGACTCTAGTTTGTAGTCTTAACCGAATGAGGGGTTGGACCGCTTTGAACCGGAGAAATTCCGGTCCGACTACGTTAAACTTGGTTGAATCACAATAACCCAAGAAGTGAACCAGACGGTTCACTTAAAATTTTAAAAAATAGAACACTACTCTAATATTTTGTTTTACTCTAATCTAAAAAAAGATAGAAAGATGTTATTTCAATATAATTATATATAATTATTAATTATATAAAATTTTGTATTTATATATAACTATATATTTGTAGATAAAAATGATAAATTATATATGAAATCAGTCGGTCCGATCGGACGGTTTAACTATTTAAAACGGTTAAACCTAATACAAGACCTCTTCCGGTTTGATCTGACTCGGGTTTCACAACTTTGACATTAACACACAAAACATAAAATGTAATGATACTTTTATCATTTTATTTATTGTAAAATCATTTTTTTGTTATTGAAAATATGAGAAAAAACAACCGTTTATGAGTTTGTTTGTCCATTAATGGAAATGATTTTTCTTCTTTAAATTTAGGTTCCTTCATAAAATACATTAATGAGAAGTATTTTCTTCCTTCTCCTCTAGTATAGGCATGTACTATTGGATTAACAAAACTTGTGGGTGTTGGATGGCACACGTGTTTGCCTCTATAATTTTGGTCCAAGTTTTCTCTTGGAGACTCGGCTAGTCCATCTTTATCTACTTTGCTTGCAGTCGCTTTTCCATGCTTCCGAGTTCCGGCACAGCTCAAGGTCTGATCAAACCATCATCCTTCTTGATTTCTTCATTTTGCTCTCTTCCCGTATTGTCTTCAAGTTCAATTGGATTTTTGAATCCAGATCCTCTCTCAGTTTAGTATGGAATAGGATGATAATACGTGTACTTCAATAAAAATTAATGTGTAGATTTTAAACATTTTAAAAAAAAAATCATCAAAACATTCCATTATGGGAGAGGATCCCTGCATTGGACTTTTTAGGCTCTTAATTATCCCATTTTAGGCTCAACATGGCAATTGTTGCTGATACATACAAAACACTCGTGCTTAATTTGAACAAAAAGAAATGTAACAAAAAATAAACTATATTTTTTTAAACTACCTTCATTTTACTTCTAAGCATAGAGTATATCGTTAACCTTATCTTTTTCGTTAGTTCTCCTTCTGCCATTCTATTTCTCATATTCCATACAAAATCTTGATTTTGTGTTTTTTACTCATTGGAGAACAAGAGATAATGATCACTCATGACGGGTCCAAAACACTTGAATTCCTGATTTTTTTGGTTAACAATGTCAATGGCCAAAACACTAAGTAGAGATTTGCCTATCTTTTGTTCAATTGAAAATCTAAAATGATTATGCTAAGATCATAATATAGCCATGTCATCCTATACCACTTGGTTTATCTTATTAATTTCATCACTTGGTTTTTATGTCTCTATTTCCAGGATGCTATTGATTCCTCTCTATTCATACCCAGGTAGTCTTTCAGAGTTATTTTCTTTCATAACAGGTGCTATGAGAGAGGTTGGCTAAATAACTATTAGTGTTACATTCATAAGTTAATGAGAATACCTTATTTCTAAAAAACATCAACTTGCATCCTTACTCATGAACATTGGCACTAGCACATCTAGTCATAATATTAATCAACTTAGTCTCATGTTCACTGAAGAATAGATTCAATAGCCTCATGATGTTTGTCCAAGTAATATTTCTTATTGGATATCCTTGATACTGAAGCCATTGATCATGTTAGTCGTAATCTATCCAATTTTGTCGCTTACCATTGCATTAAGACTACCAATGTTAGGTTGCCTAATGGATCAAATATATCACCAAAATACTAAGGCACATTCATGTTTTCTAAGTCTTTGTTTTGTATGATGTTTGGTTTATTCCTTATTTTAAGTTCAATCTCATATCCATTTGTAAATTGACCATGTCCCTCTATTGTCAAATAATCTTTAATGACTCAAAATATGTAATTCATAATATAATTACATTGAAGATGGTTAGACTTGTTGAAATGAGTAACAACTTGTATATGATTGGAAAATATTCTATGCTACTCAATCCAAAATCATCCACTAAACACAATGTAATTCTAGTTTCAAAAACCATAATAAATGTGTCTCATTTTGATCTATGGTATTTTAGATTAAGACATCCCTCTTATATTGTTTTACATACTCTTTGTAAGCTCTTTGCTTATGTGAAATTTAACCTTGCTACTTGGCTATGTAGCCTAGATTGTCCTTTTCAAGTCATATGAATAAAAGTCCATGTACCTTTGACATGGTCCATATGGATATAAGGAGTTCTCTTTTCACTTGTTCCTTTTATGACCATAAGTATTTTTTAACTATTATGGATAATTATAGTAGAACGCCATGGACTTTTTTTTATGAAAAAACATAAGCTACTAGACCCTTAATGAATAATTTGTCCAATTGGTTCAAACTCAACATATCAAAACCATTAAAGTGATTAGAACAAATAATAGACCTGAATTTGATGAGCTTCCTCTCTTTAATAGTCTTGACATAGTTCATAAAAGTGATGCATAAGAGAATTTTTTTGATAGTCTTGTCGTTATTTATCATAGAAATGATTATTGCTTTGTAATTAGTAGATAAAGAGGGAAAGTAGTCGATTTCTATAATTAGTTAGTTGGTTACTTGCTAGACAAGTCTCATTTCAAAAGTTAGTTAGTTAATTATTTTTGGCTTTATGTCGTTTGCCTTGTATAAAAGCCAAGCTTGACTTCTTCAATCAATGTGATTTCATTTCCATTCATTTGTGCATCTGTAATACTATAGGAGAAAAGGGGCACATTAAAGCGCCAATACATCACAATGTTTAATAATTTGATGTGAGTTACTTTCAATCTTTATCCTCTAATGTAATGTATTTGGTTAAAAATAGAAAGATATAATATATATGAGAAGCTATGATATTTTATTTTATTTTTCAATAGATACTACAGGGTGAAGGGTGTAAATGTTAAATTGTGGTGTAGATAAAGGATATAGTGTAAGTTGGCATGCACATTCTGGGACTGGGCTTCATTATTATTTGGATAAGGTGATATATTTTACAGCTGTAAAAACATTTACATGCATATATATTTAATGATGAGAAAAAAAAATGAATGTTGTGATAATGTATGAGTTTAATATGCTAATAATTTACAAGTTTAATATATTATTACTACATCACCTATCATTTATTATTTATATTTAATTATTACTGGCTCTTTAAAAAATGTATTCTAAATAAATAATGTATATAAATCTTTATGCTAACATATATATTACATTATTAAATATTTTATATGTCTCATTACCATGATATGATTGTTCCACGTTAACTTGGGTTGATGTCCACCCTTGTGTGCTTCCGGAGGGGGATTTTAGTTTTGCAACAAGATATAAATCTTCCTCTCTTTTTTACTGCAAGAATATCTTTTTGAAAGAAAATGAATATTCCTCTTTTAAAATATTATTATTGATTAAAAAATAAGAGATGATTCATTTTACATTAAAAATTGACATTTTTGTATAAATTTAACATATTCAAATTCTTGGTATTTTACTTTCCTAACTGACTTTTATTTTATTTTTCAAGCCTGCCATTAAACATGGACATCTTATATTTCATAATAAATTAGTCAAAAAATGTCAAAACATATGTTTTCTTATATCAAATTTAAGTGTAGATTTAGGATATGTTTGATTTGGTTGAAAAGTGAAGGAAAGAAAATAGATGGATTTATAAGTTTTCTATCATTTCGTTTACAAAGAAGAGTAGGAAGGAAAGAAAAATGTTGTGTGAGAAATTAATGAGAAATGTAGAATTACAATCTTACCAATGAAACCATGTATGATATATTATGGTGTGAGATTGAGTGACTTGAAATTTGTAAAAATAATATTTCAGTTAATTAATTTTAATATAAATATATTTTTTATACATCATTAGTTAGAGAAATATTTAATTCTAAAATAAAAGTGAATATTTGTATGTTAATATTTGTATCTATTTAGTTATAAATATTTATATCATTTTGTCTCATCATATGTTTTCTTTCCTCTGACTTTCATTTCTTAAAGTTTTCTTTCCTCTCATTTTCTCTCACATACCAAGTGTTAAATTGGAAAAATGTGGAGTTAGTTAACCACACGTGATATCACGCTCACACACGTTGGGTTTGGTCATCACCCTTAGCTTCAACAGTGAATGGATTTTAACTCAACAAAAGAATAATATTCTTTGTGTCAAAAAAAAATGTATTACTATATATACTATTTTTTATAATAGGTTAAAAATATTTGATTATTATATTTTTAATTTAAATGTTTTTTTAACTAATCATAATAAGTAATGCATGAAGTAACATATTGTGTGGAACAATAATTGTGTTCCCACCTTTCATACCTAATGCCCTTATTTGGGACCATTTACCTTACATCTAAATTAATTAATTAACGTTTTTCTTGTAGTAGTAACAATAACAAAAACATTTTTTTGGCGCCACTTTCTTATAGAAAAGGTAATTCTAATATCAATCCTACAACATACTTTTAATAATACTTTGAAAAAATAATTTTAATGAGAACTTGTAGCCAATATGCAAGTAATAGCTATTATATTTATGACGCTTATACAAATCCTACACGGAGAAGAGCAATTTAAAAGTGAGAAAAAAATATATACAATGAAATATAAAAGTTTTTTATATTGTTAATATATTATTTATTAATCATATTTAATCATTATTAACTATTAAATAAAAATAATTCAATTGAATAATAATATATTAATTGTGTATAAATTTTCAAGCTGACAAATGCATATATATTATTACTAGCTTACTCAACTCTTATTTTAATCAAGTATGTTATTTACCGTTCAATGGCTGAGAGATTAATTTGTTTTAGGTATACAGATTATTGGATTGAATTTTATCTCTATTATTAGAATTATTTCTCTATATATATATATATTAACAATAATAAAGAACTTAATATTATTTATTAAACTATATCTTATATGTATAAGACTTTGATATTACCTATCTCTTATTTATATGATTGACTAGTAGGATACCCGTGCGTTCGCACGGGTGGTAATGTATTTTGTACGAATTTATTTAAAAAATGAAAGTATAAATTTTAGTGAAAATATTATTGAATGTTACTTCATAAAAGATGATGTTATATATTTAATTGTTGATATAGAGTTGTTGAGTAATGAGATATTATTCAACATATTATATTAAATAAAAAAAGAATTGTTAAGAAGAAAAAATTAAAAGATAATATAAAGTAAACTGAAGAATAAATATTAGAGATTGTGTAAAATTTTATAAACTACATTTGTTGTTGATTTTAGTGGTGGGCCATCATTATTATGTATCAATATCTTTAATTAATTTTTCTTTGAACTCTTAATAGTTACATACAATTGATCAAGACAAAATATTAGTCTAGTTAAATATAACCCCGACTTTGAATAACATTCAATCTTGCATCATTACATTTTTAGACTGATCTAAATTCATCAATATCATTATTTAAGTTCCAACTTTCAACTTAATCTTATGATATGAAAGACCAAAGGTTGTAAGTCGGTTTAGAAATTCAATAGCTAGTATATTAAAATACTTCATTTTCATTAACATAAGACATCGATTGATTCTGAACTTAGATATGCATTTTCACCACTTATAGTTGTACATTAGAATATTTATCATTATAACTTTAATAAATATATTATATCGAACATAATAAAAATTTAAAGGTAATTAAAAAGATTTCACTTGAAATTAAAGTTAGAACATGTTCATTGATTTGATTGTTGATGCATGTATTACCTTAGTTTGAGGAAATTGGTCGTCCTTATAGGGATGGGTTTTAGACACTATGACATCAATTGAATTATTAAAATGATATAGAGTTGTTGACTAATGAGATATTACTCAACATATTACATAAAATAAAAAAAGAATTGTTAAGAAGAAAAAATTGAAAGATAATGTAAAATAAATTGAATAATACAAATTAGAGATTTTGGAAAACTTTATGAACTACATTTGTTGTTATATTTAGTGGTACACCATCCTTATTATGTATCAATATTATTTTTTCTTTGTAGTTACATATAATTGATCATGACATAATATTAGTCTACTTAAATATAACCCTGACTTTTAGTAACATTTAATCTTGCATCATTATATTTTTAGACTGATTTAAATTCCTCTATATCATTATTGAAGTTCCAACTTTCAACTTAATCTTATGATTGGGAAGGCCAGAGGGTGTAAGTCTGTTTAGAAATTCAACAGCTAGTATGTTAAATGTTTCATTTTCATTAACATATGACATCAATTGAGTCTAAACTTAGATATGCATTTTCATCACTTATAGTTGTACATTATAATATTTATATGTGTAACTTTAATAAATATATTATATCGAACATAATAAAAATTTAAAGATAAGTAAAAAGATTCACTTGAAATTAAAGTTATAACATATTCATTAATTTGATTATTGATCCATGTGCTTGAGGAAATTGGTCATCCTTATAGGGATGTTGTAGATTTGGATGGGTTCTAGACACTATGACATCAATTGAACTATTAAAATGATATAGAGTTGTTGACTAATGAGATATTACTCAACATATTACATATAATAAAATAAAGAATTGTTAAGAATAAAAAATTGAAAGATAATGTAAAATAAATTGAATAATACAGATTGGAGATTTTGGAAAACTTTATAAACTACATTTGTTGTTATTTTTAGTGGTAGACCATCCTTATTATGTAATCAATATCTTTAGTCATTTTTTCTTGGAACTTTTAATAGTTACATATAATTGATCATGAGAGAATATTAGTCTAGTTAAATATAACCCCGACTTTTAGTAACATTTAATCTTGCATTATTATATTTTCAGACTGATTTAAATTCGTCAATATCATTATTGAAGTTCCAACTTTCAATTTAATCTTATGATTGGGAAGACCATATGATTAGAAATTCATTAGCTAGTATGTTAAATGCTTCATTTTCATTAACATAAGACATCAATTGAGTCTAGACTTAGATATGCATTTTCACCACTTATAAATGTACATTAGAATATTTATCATTATAACTTTAATAAATATATTATATCGAACATAATAAAAATTTAAAGGTAACTAAAAAGATTAACTTGAAATTATAGTTATAACATATTCATTGATTTGATTGTTGATGCATGTATTATCTTATCTTGAGGAAATTGGTCGTCCTTATAGGTATGTTGTAGATTTGGATGAGTTCTAGACACTATGACATCAATTGAATTATTAAAATCGAGAATAATTTTTTTTCCGAAATATCAACTTTAGAACAACTATCATTAGGCTTTGATAATTTTCCATTTCCCCTTCAATTTCCATTCAAAGAATTACTTGGTTTTTGTTGCTTTGTCATGATTTTGTATATGCATATTCTTTGTAAAAGTTAAAATTGCCAATGATTTTGGTAATTTATTATTTTGTCGATGATATTTTTTTTTGCTGCAGCTAGTTATGGGATGACAAAAAAACTCAACCCTAAGTATATATAAAAAACCCACAACGGGTATCTACAAAAATTGCTTATGTGTGGGAACATGTTTTATAATACATGCAGCATGAATACTTGCATATAAATAAATTTATTTTTTAATGAAATTTTTATTATTATTTCATAATTCATAATGTTGTGGGAAACTAATCATGAAAGTATTGCTTCTGTTGAATAAATGATTCATTTTGTGAGAGGAATTGAATTTTTTTTCTTAGGCAAACAACAACCCTCCAACACCTAGATTGCTTTTAGCGTGGTATGTTGGCTATGTATTTTCTTTTGTTAGTTAATAACCTCTAGATTTTAAGGTGAAATTGCAATATATTATTTTTGAAATATGGCATTGACTATTTTAAAATGGTTTTTGGTCAGTTGATGTATAAAATTCGTAATGAGTATGGTTGACAACCATGTACTCTTTTTATGTAGTCAAACTGAATGACTAAAGATGAGACTAATCTATATTGCAGAAGAAGTCAGTTCCACTTGTTCTTTGTGCCACCCAGCTAATCTATATCTATAGCTTCACTCATGATAAAGATGAGACTAACTTGTCCAAACTTATATCATTAATGTAGCAAAGGAAAAATGAAATGAAAAAATGAGTGCATTTAATTTGTGAGCTTTTGAATCTGGATGAGACAATGACTTATGCACGTGGTGAGATAAGAGGACATATAATGACATTTGTGATGTATTAATGATAGCATGAGATTTAAGCAAATTGAAACAAACATTTGCAATAGTAAAATAAAAAATCAACTCCTACACATAATATAAAAATCCAGATAATGAAGATGAGGCCAACATATCATTTTATAAGGACTCATAAAAATGAAGTAAAGTATCATTTCACTAAAGTATCATTTTGTAAGATTTATTTACTAAAATTGCACAAAATAATGACTCATAAAAATATAGTAAATAAGGTTTAATGAAAATGTAATGTATAACTAAAAAATAGACAAAAAGCTTCATTTCAATAGTAAAGTGAAGATAGTAAAGAGCACATCTTTACTGAAAGTGGTGACCCAAACCTGATTTTTAGCTTATTTGGCTTGAACATAGTTAAAATAAATATCAAAGATAACATTTTTAATAAAACAAACATATCACTATTGAACCGAAATGGTCTTAAGAAAAATGAATAGTAAAGCTTCAAAAAGAAAATTGAATAGAAAAATGGTCTCACAAAGCTTCATTTCAATAGTGAAGTGATGATAGTAAAGGACAGATCTTTACTAAAAGTGATGATCTAAACCTGATTTTCAGCTTATTTGGCTGAACATATTTAAGATCAAGAACAAATGCAACATCTTTAACAAAAAAATGAATAATGAACTAAAACTGATGTTATCCCGCAAACATAGAGAAAGTAGTAAAGTGCACATTTTTGAGAAAAAATATTATAGCCCAAAAAAATGAAAACCATCGTTCTAAAACAGTACCTCTTCATCCTTTTCAACAATGAAAGGAATGTGAATCCATATTTGACTTGGACCACTTTTGGTAATACCAAAAGCTAAGCAAAAATGAGGAAGATGAGTTTTCGCATTTTAAGAAGTGAAAGTGAATAATACAATATTACCTTCAATTGATAGTGAGAAAGGGTAAATATGACTAATAAGAAATATGAAGAAAAAGAGAGAATAGATCTGAAGAAGAAAATGAAGAGTTAGAAGTTTGTGGAAATGAAGAGTATGAAAGTTGAAATTTAAAGTCCAAAGTCATAATAACATGAATAGATGAAGCCCTTGTTATTCGTGAAAGATTGTTGATGTAATAATGAGTCTGCTGCAAGTATTAAATAAAGTAATTACATTGTTATTAATTTTTTTACAGAAACAAAATAAATGTAAAGACAGATATGCCCTGTTACAATCCAAGTGTCAATGATGTAAGATATCTATAAGGGTAATAACACCATCCCCTTCAATTCTTATTAATATTAAGATAGTAGATTGGATATCTGTCCTTTAACTTTTTTAGTCTTTACCTATAATAAAAAACACTTCAAACATTACAACCTAAAGACAGTTATATATATGCCCATGCCCTCAAATTGATAAATATTTTTTATTTAGACTTTTATACAAACTACAGAGTATAAGGAGACAATATTGTTTAAGCCCAATAGAATTATTATAGACAATAAAATTTTCCCTCCAATTATTCAGCATATAACATACCTAAAACTTGATGAATCCTACAAAGTATTCTGATGGTTAAGAATTTTAAATTTATCTTATATTTTACTACTCAACATGTTTTTAATAAAATAAAAGAATAATGAATAAATACATATGTTGAAATAAAAAACACAAACACAAATGACAATTTGAATCATAAATATCATTATTAAATTGGGACTATGCTAATATGATTTGAGATGACAACGAATGAATGTAAATGTCTGTGGCTAGAACACTATTCAACAATATTCAGTCACACTCCATTTATAGTCTACTTTCTACTTGTAGGCTTCTGGGTATCTAGCGATATGCCAATATTGATAAATTTAGATAACATTATAAAATTGTAAACAACTTATACTGTTTATTTACTTTAATTCTATATGTTGT
Organism: Lupinus angustifolius; assembly: GCF_001865875.1. Classification (NCBI taxonomy): domain Eukaryota; kingdom Viridiplantae; phylum Streptophyta; class Magnoliopsida; order Fabales; family Fabaceae; genus Lupinus; species Lupinus angustifolius. The sequence continues at coordinate 10,502,852 of NC_032025.1, read as the reverse complement.
ATTAGACAATCAAAATGAAAATAACGATAAAAATTATAAAAAATAATTCAACACAGTATACAATGCATTAACAAAATCATTTTACTTAAACAAACATAATTCAAATGGTAGTTTAGGATAAAAGAGGTATATTAAACAGAATTTAATATATATACATTGATAATATAATTATTTTTAATATTATCATTATATTATTTATCATTTATATATTAATTATTATTGACATTATAGAGTAATAATTTTTGGAAATATGTTACTTTGGATCCCGGTACTAACAAGTTTGGGCACTCATTACAAGAACCCACCCCATTTAGCACTGAATTTTTAAAATATTGGACCTCACTCGAAACCAACTTGTAATAAATATTACCTATGATTAGTCAGCATGATGGGCAAAAGGGCAAGAACATGAAAAATAAATAAAAATGGGAAAAGATTACGGAAAATGAGGACGGAGTTAGTTCTGAAAGAAAAGAAAATAAAATTAAATAAGGACTCAAGAGAATATATCCCATCAACAGAACTAGCATCTTAGAATTTGAAACAGGTTTTATAGCCAGCCGCAAGGGTAAGAGGTTTCTTAAAGCACCAACACCTCCATCCACACTCAGGTTCCCTATTTTTTTATTAGTATTTTCCTTATTTTATTTATTGTAGTTGTTCGATCCATTTAGCCGACCCGAGTATTTGTCTCGAACCCGGTTTCTGGTATTATTATTATTTCTCTAAGCCTTGAAAAGGAAAAACTGGTTCCCAGATCTTAATTTTCCCACCCAATTTCGTGCTCCAAACGAAAGCCTTCAAAAACCTTTCATTTGTTTAACATCTTCGGGTTTTATTACTCGTTACTCCATTTCATTGGTTCCTGAATTCAATTTTCTCTGCACTGTTCACTCGTGTTGGATCCCTCTTCAAAACTCGCGATTTGCCACTTCCGATCCGCATTCCCAAATTTCACAACCTAGGTTTCGCCATTTTCGATATTGAAAGGTTTCTTTTCTTGCTGCATTTTATTTCTTATTTATTTTTTGGATTTTGGATTTTATTTTGGATATTCAATTGAATTAGGTACTTGCTTCTTCGAGTTCAAGGGCTCACAAATGATGCAACTAGCTTATGCCTTCTGATACGAGGTAAGCTTTCATCCCTTGTAGAAACAAATAAACGATGTTGTGGCAGAAGCAAAGGAAACATACATGGTTTTTTTTTCTTGTCTTTATTTTGAATGGCATATTTTTGGCACATTTTGTAATCAGCTTAAGTGCTTATTCATTAAGGTTTATATATAAAAAAGCTGATAAGAATGTCATAAACTATTTTTATAAGCTATTTTCATAAGTTATTTTTTATAAGTTGTTCTCAATTTCTCATAAGTTTAAATAAGCCCTCTATAAGTTCTTGCACACCTGGTTGTTTGAAGTTTATTACATTGTGCTTATTTCTTGTATGAATTTAGTTGGTAGGGGGTTGTGGCTTGAGTGATGATGGCAGAAACAAACTCGGTTGATGTGATTTTGGACTTTCTGAGGAAGAACCGATTTACTAGAGCTGAGGCAGCTTTGCGTAGTGAGATCAATAACCATCCAGACTTAAATGGCTTCTTTCAGAAACTTACATTGGAAGAAAAGGCCTCACGTGACACACCACAAAATGATAAGGGGAAGCTGGCTGTAGAGATCCAAGGGGCAGATTCTCGTGAAAGTGAAGTTTCTAAAGAACTGATTGTGAAGGAAATAGAATGTGGGGCTAGTAGAAGTGCATCTGAAACCAAATGGAAAACTTCTGCTCCTTCTATAAGTGAACGGAATAAATCGATTGGGACGAGTGACAAACACTTCACTTTCTCTAAGAGTCCAGAGGACAGTATGCTAGATTTATACTCACTGAAGTCCAATCCTAGCAATGGTCCTGCGGATCCGTACCAAAATGATACTGGTAGTAGGGCTAATAATACTTTAAAGGCTTCTGTATCTCAACAGTCAAAATATCAAACTAACGAAGATGTTGCTGCAACCAATAGTAATGCTAATAATACTTTAAAGGCTTCTGTATCTGCAACCAATAGTAATGCTAAGTCTGGTGAGGAAAGTACTCTGCTTGCAGCTAATAAACCCTTGTGGCTTGGAAGTAGTATTAAAGCATCTGTGGAACCAAAGTATGACCTTGTGGCACAAAGCAAAGAACCAAGGGAACATGATCGCCAACTAAAATTTAATAGTTCAGCTCTTAAAATCAACTTTTCAGACAATCCCTGGTCTAGAGCTGATGAGAATGCGAACTCATCTTCAGACCCATGGAATTGTTCTGTCAAGACTGTTTTTCCCTTCCCAAAGGGGGACATGCCTACAAGCTTTGATGGCACAATTTATTCTGACAAAAATGAGGAAAAAAGGTTAGAAATTAGTGATACTAGGGCATCTATAAAAGAGCAGGTGGATGAAGTAGGGAGAGCTATTTTCTTGGGCAAGTCACAAGGAAGTTCCGAACTGAAGATAATTAGCAGTTCAAGTTTTCCTCTTGTGTATGAAAATCAGAGGGAAGAGTTTCCTAGGCTTCCTCCTGTTAAACTCAAGCCAGAAGATAAGCCCTTGCCTGTTAAGTGGGAGGAGAAGTTTGAGCGAGATGGACCAACTTCGAAATTCTCTGGTGGCGACAGCACTTTATATATAGGTTCATATCTGGATGTGCCAATCGGGCAAGAAATTAACCCTTCAGGTTAGTATTATTGCTATTTTCTTATGATCCCAAATGTTCTTTGCATTTGACTTTGCAACTTCCTTCCTTGGGCTCAAATTAGAAACTGCATTTGTTGGTTCTGATGATGATAGTGTATTTTGTGTGCTTACTGGAACTTTTCTCATTCTAGATACAGGATTTAGTTTGTTCTAGTTTTGTCTGTTCCTTTGTACCCTGGATGTTTCAAATGCTGGTCCATCCATTTTGCTTTTTTTTTGGTTGGAAGTTTCTATGTTTGACAACTTAACATGTTAATTCATTTTATTGAGTTTTTGGATTAGTTGTGAAAAAAATATTATTTCAATAATTGATTATATAGATAATCAATTTTCTTTATATCGTTTATGATAAAATTATTGTTTTGGTATGTTAACCAAAAAGCGATTTTAAGATAGTATTATTAGTTTGGATTATTATGAAAAATAGCTTTTATTAAGTAAAAATTTCATAATTCAAAATAATCATCTGGTGCTTATATTCTAAACGCTCAAAGAAAATATTTTCAAAACAAATTCTTTTTCTAGTGTAACTAAAATAAGCTATAAAATATATTTGATTCGCGAAACATCTCGTAATTTGTTAAGAACAGCTTCTATGAACAAAAAAAGCTGTTACAGTCTTATGGGAAAATTTAAATCTTTCCATCAAACACCTGGCAGTTAAACCACCTCAGGAATGATCTGTAAATACGAGATAGGATTTTATCTTGGTTTTTAGTTTACTGTTTGGGAGTTGAACTTGGGAGGATATGTTATCCTCCACACAGCTGTATTTCCCCTTGTTTTTTCTAGGTGGAAAAGCTTATCTGTAAATTAGACACGATTTACCAAATCGTCATAGGTTAATTCTATGTCTAATTATTGTTATTTTTATTTATGATATAGTGATTGTGGAAAAATGTATTAATTTGAATGTTAAGAAACATTGCTTTCTGCCGGACTTGATGCAGGCTATCAATTTATTTTTGGTCTTTCCAATGTTTTGATATTCTGACAATGGCTTCTCAATAGTGATGCAAGAAATAAGCAAAGATTGGTTCTTTGTTCTCTTCAATTTCTTTTTTTATTAAAAGAAAAAAGTTGCATGAAACATATTCAAAATTTCAAAAACAATGTTCACCTTCCCAAGCAAACATAAAACCTCTCGGGTAAATAGTACTCTTCTTTTGCTCGTGTTGGAAAATTTATGGAATGGGTCAAGTCCTCCATTTAGAATCCAGAACTGATCCTAAATCAGGTCAGCTTTGTGGACACAATAAACCACAACTAACTGGTGATTTATTTCTCAGCAACTGATCTTATTGATATGGTACATTTTTATTTATTTTTGAATCTGACTGCACATATTTAGTTATTTGGTGGGTACACTTGTTCTAATGGCCGGCTTTGAATTTTTCGTATGTGAATCAGGTATGAAGAGGGCTACAGGGGGAAGCTGGTTATCTGTGAGTCAAGGGATAGCAGAGGACACATCTGATCTTGTATCGGGTTTTGCAACAATTGGTGATGGGTTGAATGAATCTGTCGACTATCCGAATGAATATTGGGACTCTGATGAGTATGATGATGATGATGATATTGGGTATATGAGACAACCTATTGAAGATGAAGCCTGGTTTTTGGCGCATGAAATCGACTATCCTAGTGACAATGAAAAGGGGACTGGGCATGGAAGTGTTCCAGATCCTCATGAAAGAGGTCCAGCCAAAGATGAGGATGATGATCAATCTTTTGCTGAGGAGGATTCTTACTTCTCTGGAGAGCGATATCTTCAAGTGAGTAATGTTGAACCAGTCACAGCTTCAGATGATCCCATTGGTCTAATAGTTACTGAAATGTATGGAAGTACCAATGATAATGATTTAATGGCTCAATACGATGGACAATTGATGGATGAAGAAGAATTAAGTCTAATGCGTGCGGAACCGGTCTGGCAAGGCTTTGTCAGTCAGTCAAATGAACTCATCATGCTAGGAGATGGGAATGTTTTGGATGATAGGGTGAGATCACGGCTAGAGAATATTCGTATGGATGATGATCAACATGGTTCGGTTAGGTCTATTGGGGTGGGGATCAACAGTGATGCTGCAGATATTGGTAGTGAGATGCACGAAACTTTGGTTGGTGGTAGTAGTGAAGGGGATCTAGAATATTTCCGAGATCGTGATGTTGGGGTTGGTGGCTTCAAACACTCACATCATAATTTGGATAAGAGTTCTATTAGTAAATCAAACAAAAATAAGAAGAAAAATGACAACAGTGAGTCAAATAAATATGCCAAAGGGGGTGGTAAGGATGCACAGTTGCAGATGAAAACACATGGTGATGGGAACTTCTCATTTCCTCTATCTTCGAAAGATGGCCAGATGGCTGAGGCTTCCTCTAAACAGTCCCTGTGGTCAAATAACTGCAATGCAGATGAAACTGATGAATGTCTTAATGCATTTGAGGGATCAGATGACATGCTTGCTTTATGGAAGCAAAAGAGCAGTGATTCTTCACCCATTAAAAGTTCCAGGGATGAAAATAATGCTAACCAAGTAAGATCCAGAAACTCTTCTCCAGCAACAGTGTCAAATTACAGATATTCTGAAAGAGAGCATATCAAGCCAGAAGAGGATGAAAAGGTTGACGCTGCAAGGGAGGATGATCTAGGGGCATCACTAGAGGATGAAGAGGCTGCTGCTGTGCAGGAGCAAGTAAGGCAAATAAAGGCCCAGGAGGAGGAATTTGAAACCTTTGATCTAAAGATTGTGCACAGGAAAAACAGGTATTGTTCACTATGTATTAATATATAGAATGAGCTATAATTAATAATCATGGTATTTACAGATCGAGATGTACATCTCAAATAACCTGCTTACTCTGTTCATCAATTTACAATGACTTGAAGTTAATAGTTTCAATGATTTTAAAACAATTGAAACTATATTGAGTTTTATGCATCTATCCATCCTATTTTGTATTATGGTTTGTGGGTGACTGTATATTTTTTATTACTATCTCTCCTCTTATGAATTCCAAATGTGAAAATCATAAATCTGTCATTTGCTTATCATAACTGTCATTTTTCTTAATTCTGAGCAGGTCCAAATTTTTTGTGAATGTTGTTTAGAGTAGTTAGTATGAATTTCTTAATCTGAGTGTCTAAGATCATCTCCAGTAGTCCAATGCGGGTTTCACAAAGTTGCGTAGAGTTTTATGCAACTCTTGCATAAGAGCATCTCTAATGGGGGTTGCACCACAGAGATGCAGGAAGCTTTGTGCAATTTTTGCACGAGAGTTACATTGTTTGAGAGGCGAAACATACACTGTGTTCTATGCAATAGTTGCATAGCCAAACAACAGTTGCACAACCAAGCAACTATTGCATAGAGTCAAATTGTCACACAAACTTAATTATATTTAAATGTCTCATCCCAAGACTTAATTAATGATTTCACAACCAAAATCCCAAATCAATTAATGTCTTACCTATGTGATGAAATTTTATGTAGTTGCATGATTGGAGTGAAGAGTTCTTGAGCAATACAAAGTAAAACACAGTGAGGTGGTATTGTAGGACTTACATAATGCAACTCAACAGAATTGCATGGCTGTAGATGTTCTTAACAATGAAAACTAAAGATAAAACTAGGATGGCAACAGATCTACATTTTGTCTTTTGATTTGTAAAACACTAAAACCTCCATCATTAGTGACTATATTTCTAATTCTGACCCATGATGGATAAAATGCATCATTTGTCATTAACAATGCTATAAAATACATATGTTCCTTCATTTAGTGTTCATGAAATTTGCACTGTCAATATATATGTATACAGCAATCCTGGCTTAGTTTACTTTTAAATTGAATCGATGATATTATGCCCGGTCATGTGATTGAGAAGTATACTGTGCTCTGAACTAGCTGATGACTGTTGCTTGATCTTTAGTTTTTATTCTCACATTTCATATAACGAAGAAGCCTCTGTACTTGAGGCAATATGGCATACATGTCTCCGTCATAAAAGCTCTTACTAAGATATCATTGAAATGATGGGATCCTTGTCCCTGCATGGTAAAGTTGTGTGCTACTGCTAATAATATCTGTGGAGCTTCTTTTAGTATTTTATTTGTTATCTTATATAAAATGACCTTGTTATGTTGTGAAGTACATGGTTTCTTGATTGTTCTTTCCCCCCCTTTGTTTGTCTTGGTAGTCTATCTTAAGCCATTTTTTGTTGCTCAGAACTGGCTTTGAGGAGGACAAGAATTTCCATGTTGTTTTAAATTCTGTAATAGCTGGAAGGTATCATGTCACTGAGTATTTGGGATCTGCTGCATTTAGCAAAGCTATACAAGCTCATGATCTGCACACAGGCATGGATGTCTGTGTTAAAATTATAAAGAACAACAAGGATTTTTTTGACCAAAGCCTTGATGAAATCAAGCTTCTCAAGTATGTCAATAAGCATGATCCTGGAGACAAGTATCACCTTCTCCGGTTATATGATTATTTCTATTATCGAGTAAGTGAATTTGCTGCTTTTCCTGCTATTACTATTACATTTTGATTTCAAATCAAGAAGTTGTTATCAAGACACATCTAAATTTTCCCAGTTATTTATATTATTTTTTACAATTTCCCTTTTTCTAGTTTTTTGTGGATTTTTATCTATAATGTTGTCAATGAGAAATTTTAGGTTATGTTGAATATTACTGCTATCTGTTGTTGTTTCTTATACACTTGTATCTTCGTATATAATACTGTATTTCTCATTTATGAATGCGCTATTTGTTAATAGTTGGACACCATTTTTGGTCCGCTGAGTCGTTGACTTTACCAATCACCATTCCACTTTCCTGTTGTGCTGCAGGAACATTTGTTGATAGTGTGTGAACTACTTAAAGCAAACTTATATGAGTTTCATAAATTCAATAGAGAATCAGGGGGTGAAGTGTACTTCACAATGCCAAGATTGCAGGTTTGTGGTGTGCCATTTAATTCATGTTGTTACTTTTCATTTTGTCTATTGTCATTGTAAACTCTTCTTTTTTATGTTGCAGTCAATCACCATTCAATGTTTGGAAGCACTCCAGTTTTTGCATAGCCTCGGACTAATACATTGTGATTTGAAGCCTGAGAATATTTTGGTTAAAAGCTATAGTAGATGTGAGGTGAAGGTCATTGATCTCGGAAGCAGTTGTTTTGAGACAGATCACCTATGCTCTTATGTTCAGTCACGGTCCTATCGTGCCCCTGAGGTTATTTTGGGGCTTCCATATGACAAGAAAATTGATATCTGGTCACTTGGCTGCATCTTGGCTGAACTATGTACTGGCAATGTAAGAATTATAGATGCTCAATGTATTTCAAAATGGCATAAAGTTTGATTTACACTTTTTAAATTTTAGTACCAGAAATATATCACTTGAGCTATTAAATTTCCCATGTCTAAAAGGTTTATTTGTTTACTACCTCTGGTCTAAAGTTAAATTTTGCTGGAAGTTGAGGTCACCACCTGATCTTTTTTAAGCAAGGCCTTTCATTTGTCCTTGATGATGGTATCTTTTAGATACTTAAGTTTCATGCTTAAATAAGACCGTACTTGCAATGAAATGATGTCAAGTCGTCAACTCCCCATCCGAGGGCTGCGTAGTTTTGTGCTGTATGTTAGTCTTCTTTGGGAACCAAGAATACCTAAAATTCATGTTAAACCAGGGGATGTGATTGTGATTATTCAAGTGTATCATTCTTTTTTAAAAGTTTGCAATTATGTTGTGAAAGCCTTTGTTCAGTTTATTTATTTCAAAGTGGTGAATTTTTTTCCTACTTTATTCATGGTTCAAATGATAATTCATCAGGATACTTTGACTTTCTGTAGTTGTGTGACTTAATATTAGTTTTTGGTGATATCAGTTGCAAAATTTCTCTCTTCTCTGCACAGCATCATAGCTTTCTTTCCTTTGTTAATTGTATACATAATTTTCTGCTACTTCCTCTGTGGCATTAAACTAAGTATGTTGCAGGTCCTCTTTCAAAATGATTCACCTGCCACATTACTTGCTCGTGTAATTGGGATCATCGGTCCAATTGATCAAAGTATGCTTGCAAAAGGACGAGATACATATAAGTACTTCACCAAAAATCATATGCTTTACGAACGGAATCAGGTAAGAATTGACAATTATATTTCTAATTTACTTTGTTTTCGAAATGGACCGGCCAGCAAAATGTAATCTTGAAGTTGATTTTTCTTGTCTGGGGCTATTACATGGCATAGGTAGAAATTTAATTTTTATTAAGGTCCCAATTGAAACTTGCACATCAGCCAACATTGCCACATGGCAGCTGGTGGTGGAAGGTGCTGCTGCGCCAGTAGTGCTGAAAATATAAGGGCATGCTTGATTTCCGGAAACATTTTTTTGTTTACATGTCCTCTTTTCATTTTCAATGTTTCCTATATTTGAAAACATATTCCGTTGTTTATACTGTTCTGTTCCTAAGCCATTTTTCTCTTATAATTTCTCTCCTTGTAATGTTATTCATAACATTGTTGATCCATATCGATTAAGAAGGATTTTGAGATCAACACTTTGTCAACGGACATGATTTAAGATAGAGCTTTATGACGCCATTTAGTTTATGTAGCCAACTTCTCCTAGTGGGATTAAGCCTTGGTTATTGTATTGTAATTATTCCTATCTTTCACACTTTCCAAATCACAGCCTAATGATGAGCTGCTATTCTTCCACTTAGGGTTGTGGCTGCCTTTGCATACAGACCATGCTCAATTCTATTTTCAATCCAACTGCCAACACTAGCTCGATTTCTTAAAATTGGGAGACAAAAATACCAACAGAGCATGCTCCTTTCTTTTATGTGAAAACTATAGAGAATAGTGAAACTATCCACAGCATCCTAAGGTTTCAGCACTGGGATGGGTTATTTTCATCTATGTATAGTTTTAGAAGGAAGATTAATTACATTGACTTATTGCTTCGAAATTAAACGGATTGGCCATGTAATAGTCAGATCATGCTAGAATCTTTTCAGGTGTTGGTTGTGGTGCATTCGGTTGTAACGGAATGCTACTATCTTTTCAAGATGCTGAGTGTCTCTTTAGTTCATTTGAGATAAAGTAGTTTTTATTCCCTGTGTTCCAATATGGTGTTCTGCCCAAGGACTGTGTGGAAGGGTGTCTTTGTGAGAGATTGACATGCTTTGCTGCATTAATTTTGCTCTTAGTTTTTGTTTTCTCTTTGTATTTTCAGTTTAGTCCATTTCTTTATTTCTTGAGGATTTACTGTCCTCTTGCTTTTCTTCTGCTCTCTTCTCTATATAGTCTTTATAAAAAATATTTTAGTTCTTGCAATGCTATATTGAAATTGCTGTTGTCATCTGCATTTTTTACTTTAATAATTGACACTAATTGTATTGTTAATAATCTACAGGAATCCAACAGGTTAGAATACTTGATTTCAAAAAAGACATCTTTGAGGCATAGATTGCCAATGGGAGACCAAGGCTTCATTGACTTTGTTGCTCATTTGCTTGAGATCAATCCAAAGAAGCGGCCTTCGGCATCTGACGCCCTAAAGCACCCGTGGTTATCATACCCTTATGAACCTATATCATCTTGAAGTATTTAAAGGGGTTCTTTTTTGGTGATTTCTCCTACCCTAAGTTGGGTTTGATTCATCCTTTGGTGGGAAGGTACCACATAAACTTCCTTGCTGCTTTTCATTACCTGTTTTGATGATGAAATGGAAAGAGTGGTGCCCTTTCATATTCCTGCATAATGCATTGAAAGATGTGAAATGCAATGCCCATCTCTCCTCCCCCTTACCAAATTGTATTCCAGTAAAACCATATAATATATGATCGTGGATGTAATTGGGTAATATTAGTTTTTTGTTTTCTTTGTTTTGATCTTATTGGAAGGGGAATTCTTAAGATCTTGTTGTACATGGTGTGTGTGATAATTCTTTCTAGGATATTTAGTAAGTATCTTGTGAAATAGATACTTATCAAAATTTTGCATGGGGTGTGGCACCACTGTTGGCAGCATCATTCAAATTAAGGCAAATCTGGTGAAATGTGAATCATTTAACACGTTATGTGGAAGTTGAAACTCAATTTGCCTATACTTTCAGTTTGAAGCAACCAAATTGTATCTCTATGGTATTAAGGAAAGAACATTGGTTTTAGGTTCTAGCGGTTAGATAGCAAATGGTTTCAAGTAATGATGTAAACCGTGGAAGGCATCCAAGTTTGCCAATTAATTATAAAGGGGTACCATTTTCTGGCAATATAAACAATGATTTTGTGATTTATATTAATGGATCTAAATCGTTGCCAAAATAGCCAGCAGTGCAGACATTTGTATTTGTCTATGCGAGTGTCTGAAACCTTTGTTTACTTTAAACATCAACTTTGTAGTGTGAATACAACATATTTTGTATTTGCGTCCTGATTGGTTTTTCAAGTATAAAAATATATTCATCAAAACTTAAAAAAGTGTCAGTTAAGAAACTTATATTAATTAATAGTGCTTTAAATTACATACCATAATCAGTGTTTTGGTGGTTTTGGGAATTTGTAATGACATCCTAAACACAATTACGACTGCATTTCGTAACAATTGTGGTAGACGTAACCCATGTTTGCTAAAAGATATCAATAAACACACTCAACCATATTTCATTAAGTGATCATTGATTTCATTAAAAGATGTCACAAAGGCATAACATATCACTATTTAGGGGAAACAAATCATGAGTAAATTACATTGACACCTCCTGAGTTTTAGTGAAATTATACAAACTACCCCTCACTTTTTTACATCTACACAAACTTCCCCTAATTTTTATACTTTCATTACACTGACCACCCTGCATAAGAAGAAAAAAAATGTAATATTTTAAACAAAAAATATGATAAACGCAATTAAGTTAAACAAAACATGATATATTGTGGAGACAAATCCATATAATATATGAGTCAATATTTCTTTATTATTTTTGGTTCATTACACTATATTATATGAGCGATTTAAACAATATTTCTTTAGAATTGTTGATGCATTTTGTAACAAAAAATAATAAAGATACATTGATTTGTATATTATTTAGATTTGTCTACACAATATATCATGTTTTGTTTAACTTAATTGTATTTATCACATTTTTGTTTAAAATATTACACTTATTTCTTATACAGGAGTGATCAGTGTAATGAAACTATAAAAACTAGGAGAGATTTGTGTAGATATAGAAAAGTGATGGGTAATTTATGTAATTTCTATAAAACTCAGGGAATGTCAATGTAATTTACTCTATACTAATCAGCCATCAAAATGTCTCAGCCATCAAAATGTACTTTTCTTAAGTTTTCATCCCATAGATTCTCATCAGCAAGACCAAGATGCTGCTGCTAATTATATAAGACCAATAGATCATGTGCCTTGAGACACACAATGCACATTTACAAAGATTTCAAACTGAGTTATAAAATATCAAGAATATACAAATACTTCGCATAACTTTTCTTGGACTTCTCTCTTCATCCGGGAATTAGATTACTCTCAACTTGATTTATCCTCTTTTATTGAGATTTCTAATAGTAACCTTCATACATGTCTAAACTACCTATTGTATAATTTTACTATCTTCTCTACAATTGGAGCTACTTTATTTTCTCTCTAAAACATTTATTTCTAATCATATTGTTAAATGGGCCCTTGTGATCCTTTGTAACCATTTCACTCTTGATCCATTTCTTCCCTTTTTACCTTCTTTAAAAAAAGCTATGCGACCAAGTCAGAAATGAGGCTTATGCCCTTGGGATTGAATTTCTCAATGTGAAACTTATCTTGGATCAATTCATTTGGAAATCAGTGGAAATGAAGCTTATGTCTCCAGCCAACCTTGATGTCCATGTATATAGTTAACAACTTCATTCAGGCCCGACCCTTCCTGCATGTGCAGAGTAGGTTTGCAACAGAGGGCCCATTTTATTTTGGGTAATATCTTTGTTATATTAAGTTATTATTATCTTTACTTAGGGTTAATATCTTTGTTATATTTTATATTACTAACTTTAGTGATTAGCTTATAAATTTATAGTTTGTTTGAGATCTTGTTTGACTATATTGTTATATACATTAATATTATTTGGAGAAGTCCTCATTTTTGGACAAATGTAAAAAAGTTTCCCCATAAATAAATATAAATTGATATTACATTTTTTCTTCTTCAAATTTTAATGGTAAGGTTATATATATTTTTTATTGGCTTTGACCTCCACTTTACTCACATCAAACATAAAAATATTCGATGAATATCACCTATTTTAAGTTGGTATCTCTAATTCTATCGTGCCCAATAGTATAATGTTATATAATGTTCTATTTTGTTTCAGCAAAAAGAAAGAAATGACACATAAGATAAAAATGAATATTTTTGATGACATACATAACATTATATTATTAGGCGGGACAAGGTTGTTGATACCAACTTGGAGTATGCATCGAAAAATGTCAGGGCTGAGCCTGACTTCAATGCTATACTTACTAAAAGTGATAACTACGTTCGAGATATCATGAGACAACATGCACTCAAGGTGGAGAGGGCTTTGGATGATGTTGCTCATAAATTGGATGTAGCAAAAAATTATTATGGTTAAGCTATATTTCCCTAGCACATTGCGCTCAACACATCATGGGAATTTAGGATTATTAAAACTATGTTACACTAAACTCATAGTTGGGATGATACTCATTGTGAAGTATCATAAAGTTTATAAAAAACATCAAACTTTATATATGTAGTAATCAACTACTTTTTCTTCTTAATTATTAATAAAATTTTAATTGTGGGTGAAATTTGTCTCGACATAAAAATAATATTAAAATACTATCAGAGCCACCGCCCCTAAACTGACTCCGTTGCTCAACATCTTTTACTATAGGTGTCCGACAAAGGTTAGGAATGTCCATTTATAGCCACCATGTCGAAATGCAATGCGTGCAGGAGGCGTTTTTTCTAAGTGAGACAAATCGTTAACAAGATTGTACTTGTTCTTGATGATTAGAGTATCATGTTGAAGTCGTCTAACCTTCTCTGCCAAAATATTGTACTTGTGTGTTCTTTATGTACTACAGTTTGCTCATTTTTTTTTATCAAATCCAAAACAAAGCTTTTGCCTTTTATTTGAACTTCGAATACATCTTTGTCTCCTGAATCTTTAATCATGCACATTTTGTCTTCAAACAAAATGTTATAGCCACTGAGGAACACTTAACAAATTTTGATTAATTTTAGAAACATATAAAACATCATGAATTAATTTCAAATATGTGTAACTTTTAATTGCAATTGTTCATTTGCCCCTTGTTACAATATATGCCCCATTTCCAATTCTGACTTTGAAAATAGCAGTTCTGTCAAGCTTTCTAAAGAGTTCTTGATCATAAGTCATGTGGTTTGTACAACCACTATCAATAAGCCAACTTTCTGTAGAACTGTTAGCATCAAAGCATGATACTGCGAACAATTGCTCTTCTTCTGGTTGATCATCAGCAGCCTTAACTTCTCTTTTTTCTTGTTGAAACTTGCATATTTTTTCCATGTGCCCTAACTGGTCACACTTATAACATCTTATATTATGCCTCCACCAACATCTGTTTTATGGATGATTAGTTTTTTTTGCAGTAGGAACAAGATGGAAAGACTTAATTGTTGCTACTTTGATTATTGTATTTGTTGTTTGTAGAACCTACAGTTTTGTAGTTGTTATTTTGCCTCATTTTTGTCATTCCAATAATTGTTGTTATGTTATTTAGTTTGGAAAACACTCTCCACTGATCCTTCTTGCCTCATAAGCCTTCTTTGTTCTTGTGCCTGTAATGCATTCAACACTTCTGCCAAGGTGATGCTTGACATATCCTTAGACATTTCCAGAGATGAAATTGCTGCTTCATATTTTTTAAGAAGTGTAACTAGAATCTTTTGAACTATTCTAAAATCAGAAAATTCAGTAACAAGGAGTCTTACATTATGGCAATGGCTAGAAGTTTATTAGAGTATTCTTTGTTTGTTTCAGAATCTCTCATCCTTTGTATCTCGAACTCTCGGATCAAATTCATCACTTGCATCCCTTTGACTCTTTCATCTCCATCATATTCTTTATTCATTTTAATTTTTATTAAAAATAACTTAAAATCATATCGTTAAAAATTATTTTTTTGTCACACGTCATAATCTCATCCGATATTTAACTCTTCACTACTTGCACAATAATTCCTCTAGCATATATGGTTGCCTAATTTCACCATGTTTAGTAAACTAGGAAAACAAAGCCTCCTAAAAAAATGATGATGCAACCTATGGTATAAATAAAATTACATGTAGAAGAGATATATTGCCAACTAGATTTAGTGTTTTACATTTCCTTGATGGTATCCAATCGGGGATAGTATACAAGTAATGGATGAAGTTTCTCTGTCCTATAATGATGGTGTCCCACTGTCCTTAGCCAATGAAATTTTAGTGAATAATATAACAATAATAGTTTTTTATAGGTTTTAAGTATCATTTTTTATTGGATAGGGATGTGAATGAGAACATGAATGGAGACAAGTGATCCCCATTCTCCAAGTAGTATACATTAACATTATTCACAAAAAAGGTGTTTACAAACTCATAAAGCATATAGATCCTAATAGCATGTTCGAATTGATTTCTCTCGAGGCTTCTAGTTTTGACACCCATAGTAGCTCTTCTAAGAGATCACAAGCCTCACGATTATATACTCTATCATTGTCCCGACCCAATTTAATTTTCAGTTGGAAATGAGCTCTGCGACTTAGAAAGAAATTAAGTCGATTTTGATCACTTCTAACTGGATAAAATGATATTTTAACTCGAGTTTTAAATTCGATAGTCAATTACGTATAGGATAATTTATTAAAATGGTACTATCACTAATTACGTGAAATTTTATGCATGATGGATGACATATCATCAAGAGTAATGATCATCTCCCTAGAAGTTAGATGAAAGCAGCAAGTATCCTCATACTCACCCTCAACAAAAACAGTTAACAATCTCTTATCTACTTTTTCATAAGATTTCTGGACAAAATGAATCAAATCGGAACAATTTATCATAATGCAAACAGGATGTTAGGGTGTTAACCCTAGCAACTAAGAAAATAAGAAAATAAGGATTTTAAAGAAACTAAAAATAGTAAAAGAGAATACAATTTTTATTCATGTCCTTTAATGATGATTAGCACTCTTTAAATAGTGCTCCATAAGATTCTATTTAATGACGTGAACCTCCTTTGGGGTGGTCTCGTTTCACAATCGTTCTTGATTGATGTATTACCTTTGACCAAGGTTGCTTGAGACATGGTTTAGGCTAGACAAATTTTTGGCTGAGACAAATGGAAATTGTGGCTTAGTAGAGACAAATATTATTTTGGCCAAGTTTGTGGGTGTTTGGCCAAGAAAAACTTGGTTTTTTTAAGGCAGCAAAAATTATATGCGTTGGATAAAAGAAATGGGAAATATTTGAAGGTGATGACGCCACAAACAAGAGAGTTGTTTGATAAGCCGGTGATATTCGACACAAGGAATGATCATTGATAAGAACAAAGGGTAATGCGCCACACCAATGATGATAAGCCTATGAACGCCACAAGGAAGGTTTCTTGATAAGTTCTAAGTTAATAGCAAAGCTCAACTAAAGAGGAATTAATCCCAAGCAAAATTCAACTTGTTATTTCTTATGGTAAGTATGAGTACAAATAGTGGTGGTCAAGCAACACATGGCTCCACGTGCAAATATGAAATAAATTACAATAATGAGTTTTTCCTTACTACTTTTCCCCGGCCAACAACTTAAGCATAGTCTAGGTACAATTTATTCTAGTAATGGAAAGTTTTGTGCCCATGAATTCTATGTGAAAGTATGAGTACAAATAGTGATGCTTGCTTGATTGGGTGCACACAACTTGCTCTATGTAAGGAATGAAATGACCCCAAGCTTGTTATGGAAAAAATCCCCTTGACCTTGATGATGATCACGTGACCTTGGCTCCTTATAGTAAGTTTTAATCATGCCATATTTTGAATCCATTCTTGTTTTCCATGCCTAATTGATATGGAAAGAATCCATTCGTCCCCTTGTGATTATGATGATGACCACACGACCTTATTACAAGACAAATAAATATTTTAATTTAAATGTAGAACTTCCTAAATCTACCCACAAAAAATAATTATGATTTATTAAAAACAAAGTAAACTAAATTTTAAGGGCATAAATGCCCTTCATGATCATGTTCTTCAGGATGAATGGCGTCCTTTATAAGCTTGTCCTTGAAGGATTTGGCTCTTGCCCTAGTCCTAGGGCCTCTGGGTCTTGAGTGACCCCTGAATCAAGGGTTGTCCCTAGCTGGTTTACATCATTTATTCAAAACATAATCAAATCCTAATCATAATTCAATTTAATCTAATCATAATCTTTAAACTTCATTAGTGAGCGAGTTATTATCTTGACTTTGGATGTGATATGCTCAACAATGCTATTGGGCTCGAATGGACATTCGACTTGATAATTCATCAAAATGGTTCATGGTGTTGCTACACTTTCGGTTGTTAAACCTATTGAATAGACCATGATGGAACAAAAGAATGGATTTGGTAATTCATCAAAAGAGCTCATGGTGTATCTGTCATCTAATTAAAAAAGCAAGTTGCTTTAGAAATGAGATTTAACTTGTCTTACATGTGGAAGTATTTTTTTTTGTTTGAAAAAACGCATGTAACCTTGTATACATGCATGTAGCCAAGATTATGTATGTTTGTTTTCCCCTACAAATAAACACACTTAGCCAAGGTTACATATGTTTACTTACTTTTGAACAAACCTTGGTTGTTGATGGGCGTAGAAGAGAATGCAAGAAGATTGGTATGTGTTGAATGGGAAACTTGAGGTGAGAGTTAAAGAGTGAAAAAATGAGTAGGAGGAACAATTGGACAAAGACTAGGGTTTGAATTGGTTAAAGGAAATGAGGACATTTTTCTGTTATTTTCGAAGGGTATTTTTTCACATTTTTGGATGAGAAATTAATCATTTTCAGGGTATACGAGTATCCTATCAATAAGTGTCACACCCAGAAATTCCACTCTTAACCTTTTGATCTTTCTGGAGATCTAGTAGAGTTTGTACTACTAGATCAATGTCTTGTTTGTCCATTAAATATAGTTATATGACATTTTTATCCCTAAAATCAAGTGCAAAACTAATAAATTTTTTCTGAAGATAGAAATATGATTCTCCACATATAAGACTTAAACCGAAGTGCTTACACAAGTAAAAAATATTACATGAATCAGCAATAACTTATATCTTTTTACCATTTGCCTTAATTAATCCTTATTTAAAAAATTTATACTTGGCTTGCTTTAGATTCAATTATCATTATATTTAGAAAATAGTATTGATATAGTTACAAAAACTAATGTGAATATATTCTCCAAAAAAAGACATGATTGGCTAGCATTATTTATATTAACGTTCAAAAAGAATATGATTGGAAGTGAGCAACAACCCATTCATTGTGTCGTCTAGGTTCATGATAACATTGATTAGTACAACATAGATTGATAAAAACAAGATAAAACAACATAAGATGCTACAAATGTAATACAAACATTAGATCATGGCATTAACAACAGCATCAACATTAGAGTTTCTAAGCAAGAAGCCTTATACTCCTCCTTCATGGGCATCTCATCTCAACCCTCTACCTTCTCATGTCTTCTCTCTTGCCCATGTATGTTTCTTTCACTATCTTCTCATTCCTTTCTTATTTCTCTTTCTTCATTTCAATTTTCATACTTTTTTCAATAACAGCTTCCAACTCCAATTCACAAATGGAACCTTCCCAATTTGCCTCCCAATACTCACCTCTATCTCAAGGTATAATCTTTCTATCTATTTGTCATTGAAGTTCCAATCTTTTTATCTGTTTCTTCTATGCATTCAATGCTGATTGATTTAACATTTTTGTGGGTGTTAATGGCAAATACTCCACCAGCGTGATGACCTTTCAGGAATGCAATTGAGTGGAAATAAAGTTAGGAAATTGGAATTTTTGATGGCTGATGCTGTGGCTCAAGGGGCAGACTGTATCATCACAATTGGAGGCATTCAGAGCAATCATTGTCGCGCCACTGCGGTCGCTGCTAAGTATTTGAATCTTGACTGTTATCTTATACTCCGCACTTCTAAGGTAATAACTAACTAACTCGTTTAACAGCGTTTGGTAGATGTGTTAGAATGAGATAAGACACATGTTCGTGTTCTGTTGCTTGTTCCATGTATTTTATAAATAGAATAGAACATGAGATTAAAATGTCGAGCATTTTGGTTTCAATATAATGGCGGATCTAAAGAGAATAGAATGGAACATCGCGTTCCATTCTATTCTGTCCATGCGTCAAACGCTTCCTAAGAGTGTTGTTGGGTCATGGCTATGTCATTAATTCATTATGCATTTGCAGGCTCTGGTTGACCAAGATCCAGGATTGACAGGCAATCTTCTGGTTGAGCGTTTGGTTGGAGCTCATGTTCAACTTATTTCCAAAGAAGAGTATGCAAAAATTGGAAGTGTGGTAAGTGTATTAACTAACCTTTTACTCTTTTACTTTCAGTTATGTGATTCTTAGTATGTAGTTCTAAAAAAATGGCAGTCCAGTGCACAAGGCTCCCACTTAGTGGGGTATGAGGAGGGGAGATGTGCATAACCTTACCATCGTAAACGAAGAAACTGTTTACAGGATTCGAACCTGTGACCTCATACTCATTAAGCAATAATGTTACCATTGCGCTAAACTCATCCTCTATCACATTATTTGACCCAATCCCTATTTTCTTATCTTAAATGACTACACTTGGCAATTTTGTTGTTTTTCATCTTTGGAACAACATAAACATCATGATAGTGAGATGTAATACAACTTCCATGAAAGTTACTGTTGGTTGATGATCACTAAAATATTGGAACTTCCGGCTTGAAGTTTAACAACTAGAGATTATTGATTTGAACCTACTAGGTTCCATTGTTTACATTAAAAAGCTAAAAATTTGTACCTATGTGGGAACTTTCTTTCTTGGATCTAGAAAAATGTTTTTACACTATAAGTGCAGCACAATATGGTTGGTGTTCGTGTTGTGTCAAAACTCTTGATGTCCTATTGTTACTTTAATATTTGCAGAACTGTTTTGCCATAAACATTAGTATCTTTCTTTTTCTCCTGTTTTTAAATAATTTATTTTTCAATAATTGATATCACTGGGTGTGTTCATGTCACACTTTACATATTTCTTAAAATTCTGCTTCCATTTTAGTTTAGCTTATTTCGCATTGATATATACTTCGTTGTAGACTGTGATTGTTTCTTGGCTTTGAGTTTCTGCAAATTAGGTAAGATTCATATGACCTTAACAATGAATGGCTGAATTGCATTTTATCACTTGAAACTGAGAAAATAAGAATGACTTGTATTTGATGAATGATTGGTAGAATATTTATATACATTGATAGTCTAATCAATCCCTAAAATTTAGAGATTAGAATCAACTAACAAAACCAATATCAAAAATCATATAATACATAATAAGAACATATGTAATAATAAATTAACAATATCTCATCACTCCTCCTCAAGCTGGATCATATACATCACGAGCTTGTCATGTATGTATGTTATTTTAGGACCCTGGCACCCTGCAAAGGCTTAGTGAAAATATCCGCAAGCTAATCCTTAGAGCAATCATTAGAAGTCTTGATGATGTCAGATTCAATATTTTCTCTAATGGAATGACAATCAACTTCGATATTTTTTTTTCATCTCATGAAAGACTAAATTGAAGGAGAGGTACAAAGCTAACTGGTTGTCACATATGAACCCCATGGAGTCAACTCTACAGAACTGCATCTCCTGAAGTAAATACTTCAGCCACATGAACTCATATGTGGTATAAGCTATAGCCCAATTCTCAACTTTTATACTTGACCTAGCAACAACATTTTGCTTCCTAATCTTCCATGAGATAAGGCTTCCACCTATAAGAAAGACAATAACCTGTAGTGGATTGCCTATCATTTGGAACTCCTTCCCAATCAACATTTGAATACCCAACAATGTGGTATGACCTCGATCTGTGTAAACAAGTCCATTTCTAGGTGACCGTTTGATGCATATAGGATCTGAACAATTGCATACCAATAGCTATCATATGGAGAGTCCATAAATTAACTAACAAGGAGAGTCCATAAATTGACTAATGACATCGACTAGAAATGATATATCAGGTCTGGTCATGGTAAGATAGTTTATTTCCTCCAATAACCTCCGCTATCTACTTGAATCAGGATAGAGCTCCCCATGGTTTAAGCATTAAATAAAACCAACTAACAAACGAAACAATGTCAAATACATGTATAAGATAATCAGGATATATCTAATATTGAACTTTTCCTCAGACACTTACGGAAGTCCTAAAAGAAAGGTTGATAAAGGAAGGGAGGAGGCCATATGTTATTCCTGTAGGTGGGTCAAACTCTTTGGGAACATGGTAAGTGAGACTATATCATCAACTTTATTTCTTATTTCTTCTTCTTATAATTTCATTTTTTCAATATGTTATGTTTACTTTAACATTGTTCATTATTAATTATACTGGTATGGAGCCATGGCTAATGCAACCTGTTAGCCTTTTGCATATGTAAAGAGTATTTTGTGAGGGCCTAAGTGTACATTATTTCCTAAGTCTTAATTCTAGACACTTCAATATTTATCAATATTGCATTCTTATTATGATTAATGTATTTTGTTCAGGGGTTATATAGAGGCAATTCGAGAAATTGAGCAGCAGATTCAAAGTGGGACAAGCGATGTCAAGTTTGATGATATTGTTGTGGCTTGTGGAAGGTTCTGATCTGTTTGATATATTTTCTTTAGTCACCATCATCCCCCTTGTATGGATTCTCTTTATATAAGAGGAGCTAGTTTTTATAACAACTTTCTACCATATTCTAGTATGCATGAAGTAATCAAGTGCAAGTATCATCTCCACTAACCCCACCGAGGGGCCTCACTAGGGGCCCTCTACAAGGACTACTACTTAGGCTTTACAAGGTATTTTGCGAGTTGGTTTTTGGAGGATAATAGAGTGAAATGAAAAGTTTGGTAGTTATGAAATACACTTGTGAGACGACTCTGGAGCCTTCCCTTTCTCTTCATTTTCATCCAAAACTTAACTTGCAAATAGACGCTAAGGAAAAAAGAAGATCTCTCTCCCTTTAAACCTGTGAGTTTAATGGAGTGAGTTAAGATCAGGTGATGACATCCAGGCCAATGCCCAATGGTTTCAACTCAATTTGCAACCAGAATCCCTATTGAAAATTAGTTAAGTTGTAGTATTATGGTCCACTTATTAATTTAAATGTCACAACAACAAAGTCCTTTCTCCATTAGGTGAAATTGACTACATGAATCAAACAGAGTCATTGAAACAATACAACCAGAAAACATTATCTGTTAAGTCATAGTTAATTATATCTTCATCTATTCAACATCCTACATTTATTACTTTCCAGTGGTGGCACAATTGCTGGTCTGTCACTAGGATCTTCATTGAGTACATTGAAAGCAAGAGTAAGTGTTCCCTTTATAGGACTCACATAGTTAATGTTATAGCAAGTTTCATAAATCATTGATGTGTTGCTCCTTGTAGGTACATGCATTCTCTGTTTGTGATGACCCAGATTACTTCCATGACTATATTCAAGGCTTGCTTGATGGAATCAATGCTGGTGTTAACTCCAGAGATATTGTCCACATACAAAATGTGAGTGTCTTGGTAAAGTATATGCATGTTATTTCCTGGCCTTTCTGCTTTTCTTTTTCACACTCTTTTCGAATCAGAATCCTCCTTATCTCTAGGAGAAAGGAGTACATATTGGTTATTGTTGTGAAGTTAATGATTAAATCCCTATAGACCTAAAGTGTCTGTGTGACAAGCCATAACATCAAGTGTCTTCGGAATTCCGTGATATGGAAACTTGCTTTATTATATTGGTTTACAATGGTTTTAATTGATAATGAGAATTTAACTATGTTTGCAGGCCAAGGGTCTTGGCTATGCAATGAACACATCTGAGGAGCTTAATTTTGTAAGAGAAATTGCTGCAACTACTGGTGTTGTTCTTGACCCTGTATACAGGTATTTGTTAGTTTTATACATTGTAAGAAGACTACTCTTTGTACAACACATGAATCTTCTATTCAGAAACTCAGTAGTTATGGCCATCTTATTTTAGTAGGATTAGCTCAACTAATTAATTATTATATAGCTGGAAAAGTAATAGTTCTTTGGTAAGTGGAACCGAAAGGCAATGTCATACTTGTATTTCTTGTGTAGTTTTTTTTTTCCGGTATTACCAAAGGTGTCCCATCATCCTATGGATAAGGAACTAAACCCTTTCAGGGTGCTTGGTTGCCCCTCTCAACAAATATCGCTGCCGGGGATCAAACCATTAACCTTTTAGTCCAGTGAGACCTTACACTGCAACTACTAGACCAATGCCTTGTGGTCTCTCTTGTGTAGTTTGTGTACATTAAAAAAATGGTCAACCTTATAAAGAAATCAATACTGAAAAATGATGTGGTTATTTACTTAGGATCTTAGGACTCAGGTAGCTTTCCTTCATCTTTAGTTTATAGCTAACCATTCATCTTTAATAGACAGAAACTCTCCTATGTAATGGAAATAGTTGTGACTGTAAAAACTACAAAAAACTAAAATTTAAGGTGTCACGTGCTATAAGAATCACTAATATCCTTCATTAGTTCCCCCTTAATATGTATATTCCTTAGTCTATGCCCCAAGGACACTTGTTAGCAAATACAAAATGTGACTTAAAAAGAAAGAAAATGAAAAATGTCTAAGACAAAGTTATTGACACTCCAAATACTTTATTCACATTCTCAATTAACTAATCATAATTTTAGTTTTTTATATTACAAAATTACAACAGGCAAAAAAGACATTTAGGTGTGTCAATAGTCTCAGTTTAGTAGTAGTTAAATTTTGATTTTACCTAACCTATAATTTGATTGTGAATAATACTTTCTCAGTGGAAAAGCTGCATATGGATTGGTGAAAGATATATCTGAAAGTCCAAAGAAGTGGGAAGGGAGAAAGATCTTGTTCATACACACAGGTGGTCTCCTAGGATTGTTTGACAAGGTTGATCAGATAGCTCCTTTAGTCGGAAAATGGCATCGAATGGATGTTAATGAATCTGTTCCTAGGCAAGATGGTATTGGAAAGATGTTCTAATGAAGGAAAATGAAAAACTTGGCATTGCTTGCATCTAAATTTCTCAGTATCTTGCACTAAATAAATTGTGTTTTATAACAATGCACATGTTGCACCCTGAAGTTATCATATGATAATGAAGAGATTCAATAATAAAGTGACAATACAATCAGTGGTGAAAATTGTTTGTTGTTACTTGTGCTTGTTTTGGATTGGAATATCTCATGTTTGTGTTTGAAAAGTTTTTTAGTGTGTTTAAGTTATTCTTTTTTCAATATGATTGCTTAAGTAATTTTAAGTAGGAGATGGTGACATGATAGAAGCTATTCAGTATAGTTATTGAAAAAGCATTGAATTTTCATTTTTTTTTTACTTTTATCAAAAAGCTTATCCAAGCATTTTAAAACATGTAATAAACAAAATTGAACACCATAAAACAGTTCACAACCCTCTCACAATCAACTGAAACATCAAGGTTTTAGATCAGACTGTAATATGTAAGGTCTATTAGGAACTATGTATGGAACTGCAGCAAAATATTATAAACTCACTAGCTTGTGTTGTGAGTTGTTTAAACAAATTTCTTGTTTCATCCATCATAAATCAAAAGTTAAAGTTACAAAATCCTTATAAATAACAATTCACAAAATTGCATTTGAAAAAGAAAATAGATACAATAACATGGCTTTATACACCCCTAGAGCAGCTTTCTTTCTTCAGTTCAGTCATCAGTGTATGGTTCTGATATTCAATCCTCCTTCAACATGCAAAAAGTTCTCCGGTGATCTCATCCAGAAGTATACTAAGGATATGCTTTTCTGTATCCCTTATAACATCGTATTTTTCGATAAATGCAAGTGTCTCATCATTCCAGCCTAAATCCCACATGCAGTCTATGTCTGGATCTTTATCATAGACATCATCTTCAAGCATTTTAGGCAGGTAGTCCTCAACATCGATATGGAGAGTTCTGTTCTTTCCGTAGAATTTTAGTTTCTCCATATCGTTATTCAGCTTCCTAACCAAGTCATCTAAGGATCTTATGTACACTGTACTGATTGATATATTTGAACAAGTATGAACTTTGAGTTCCTGCCGGATCCCCGTTCGTTTCATCACTTCATACCCACAGTCTAATATCAGTTTGATGTCTTCGTCTTGATTGGCAGGACCGCCATTTTGAAGAACACTAAGTGGAATGTTGAGTCTGAAAAGTGATTCTGCAGTGTTGATGAATAATTGACTCATGACCAAAATCCACTTGAGGCAGTTTTCACTATCCGTTAGTGGCTGTTGGATGCTTATTTCAGAAATACTATGATCTTGTAGTTGTGAGTGGTTACTAATTCCCATTCTATCTTCATGAATTCCTGTGATATTAGAGAAATATAGTAGATAGATAAAATATTTATGAGTGTGTGAAAGATGAATGAAGATGGACTAGATATGGCAAAGAGATCATAGTCATTTCTTAACATTGAAGATAGAATAACAAGAGATGCTATTTTCGGCCTTAGGAGATCAAACTTTGAACTTAAAATCATATTTTTACTCACCATTTATTATATGCTCTGCAACTTCACCAGCCTTGAATCCTTCATCTGTTGCCACAGGGAGAGCTTGATCTTGCAAATTTGCTTCTAATAATTGCACATCTTCATAATGCTTAAAGTTCAACAAGGATTTTGTTAGCGAGTATTAAATTTAGTCTTTATTTTTATTTTGGGAAGAAAGCATGTAACTAAGTTTTTCTCACATTGTGAGACAATTTTAGGTTCTAGTTCTAGTGAAAAAGAGCTTACTAAATCATTGGAAACCAAAGCTACCGATTCCTGTAGCCGTTGAAGTTCTCTACCACCAGAACTGTATAACATAGAAGCTATTTCAGCTTCTTTTTGTGGCTGGCTCTTCACATCCAATGGTTCAGCTACTGATTCATTGGAGCTTCTAATGACGTGTGCATCTGATTCTTCGGACATGGTTACCCTTTCTTCCTTCAAGACGTTGAATTTGTCAGGTGCTCTATGTCTCTCTTGCAAACTAGTAATCTGTTTTTTTCTTTCTTTGGTGATGCCATTTCTTCTAGTCAGCACTTGATCAATCTTTCCACGCATGTCAACTTTTTGCTTTCTGGTATTCTTTATATTGGTGCTGGCCAATTTATGAACATGTTTTTCATCCATCAGTTTTTTGATGCCATGCCTTCCTTTAACCCGTACAAATTCTCGATCTCTTGGAGAGGAAATTATACCAGGATTCCTATTGGTAGTTTCTTTTACCTTCTCATTTGTGACAGTGGAAGCTTCATTTATGACTTCATCACGATTATCATAGTGGCTGTTTTCCAATTTCATAGGAGCAACATTTTCTCCGGGGTTTTTCTTAAATGATGTGTTTTGCTTTATGGATAGTTGCTTCTTCTGAGGATTGACCAACTGATTTGCGGATTCCATCTCTTTCCCTCCTTGTGGTGTCATCTCCAACAACATAGATTCATCCCTCGGCTGTTCTCTGAGATGCTTTTCTTCTTGAAGCCCATTTTTCGAGAGGATGTATGACTTTTGGACTCCAAGATTGTTCCAAGATTTCTTCTCATTCTTGATGATGTGCAGGTTTGAATGTTTTTTTTCCGACTGAATAGTATATCTAATGATTTCTTTTTCGTCCTGTAATGAAGATTTAACTTGTGGTCTTTCATGCACTTGTTCCCGCATATCATTTAGAACTGGATCATTGGTTCTACCCATTACTGTGCCTTTCTGTTCTTGGTTATTTGTGTAATCCTGTTTTCTTCCATTCACCTGAACATCCTTTTGACTCATTCTAACAAGATTCTTTTGAGAAGAACTATGGTTATGACTGTCCATCTTGATGCTCGCCTTCTCAATTCCTTTATCTGCACCAAACGTGACTTTCTGATCTCGAGTTGCAGGCATTTTCAAGGCTTCTATCACTCTTTGGTTTTTCGCAGGTAACAAATTTTCTGTTCGTTTGTTCTTAAGTTCAGTTTTCTTAGTGCTTCCTTTTGCAGTATGGTTTCCTTCTATTTTCTGCATATAACCTGAATCCGCTTCCTCCGGGAGCTTCTCCAGCCCCATTAATCTGGCTATTACATTTGGAATCCTTCCCTTCTCTGTGTTGGATTGCACTGACATTGTCTGGTTTTTCCGTTCTGAAATATCATTGCCATAACTAGAGCTTGTTGATCGCTTATGAGGAACTACCGTCTCCACATTTGAGTTTCTTCCTTCCTTAGAGTAGGTAACAGTAATTGGCCTCTGCATGTAAGTAGCCTTTCCAACTTGCTGCATGTTTTGAGTATGTTTCGAGGGCTTATCAAAAGAGAAAATTGGCCTTGCAAGTTGCTTTTGTTCAGAAATGACAATGCTTCTATCATCATCACTATCGTCCTCTAATAATATGATCCGATTTTTCTTCTGTGGTGTAATCATATACTCTGAACTCTTCTGCAGGTCGGCTAGCATCTTGAGGGACTCTTCCAAATCAATAGCGCCTTGTAGTAGTTCCTTTGCAAATTGTATTGTATCCATATTTAGACCAGTGGAACATGCTCTCAATATCTGGTTTAGTTTCATTGCACCTTTTGATATCTCATTTATCTGCAAAGGGGAGAGAGTATGGCAATGTGTAGTTGAAGTTAGTTGCCTATCCAAATTGCTTGGCCTTTCTCTCATGCCGAATTCGGTTGTTCTCCTTTTCATTTGGTTAAGGAAACCCATAATTGAGTCAGCACTTTTTAGTTTTGCTCCATTTTCAAAGGCAAAAGCTAAGGCTATTGACATATCTGAACTCTGATCTTTCCCAAATGGAACAATCTGATTTGAAACTTGTCTAGTGTATGGTGATCTTTGGCTTTTGCCAGACTTATTCAGCATCAGCAGATTTCCAGTTCTGGAACTTACCTATAATACAATTAACAACACTAGTAGTAGTTTTGTTATATGCTTTTAATTTATATGATGAATAATAATACTAACTTACAATTTCATTAGCTTTTGTTTTTCTTGATCCTCTATATGTTTGTTTGGTGTAAGCATATGCATCTGTGTAGACATGTTTAGCAAAATTAGATCACAAAAACATTTTTTGCATAGCAGGAAATTCAAGTTTGAAGATGCAACTGATGCTAGCTACCCTTAGCAAATATGTAATGCCATAAACAATGTTACCAAGCACAAACACTTCAAAATTGTCTCTGAATCCATGCCGGGTACTTTCATATACTCCTAACTATATTCGACAACATTTTAGATTTACTTTTTAATGTAAATAAACAGTAACATTCAAAAGTAATAAAATCCCACTAGGTAAGAGTCTCATTTACTTGACCGTCTTTCCCCCGAGTATCTTGTGCTTGATATAGAGCAAATTTTACATTGAAACTTACCTATAGGTAACTGGTGAGATTGGTTTGACCTCTGAGATAAACCCATCTGTTCTTTCCTTAGCCTAAGATCATCCAACAGCTTCTGTGCAAAATCTGATTTCTTAGCCATTTTCTGTCTCTTACACCTCTAACACTGCAAGCTTCAATATTGAATACCAATATTTTTGGCAATGTGTAGTTTGTTAAGCCTATTTCTGCCACATACAATAGAGGATAATTGTTGTGATGTTCCCTTAATGGTTGAAAGGGTACTATCATAGTTGGGTAAGTAGTGAGGTTTATTATCAAGTAATAATACATTGAAATATGTGAAGAATATTTGTGACATTGAGAAAGATTGATGTGAAAGTTATAGGTGTTTAACTTTCTATCATTCACTTGGTGCGTGTATGTGGGTTTAAGCATCTAACTTTTATTCCGTTCCAAGCAATTACATAAGGTCAGATTCGATCTCAACGTGGATGCTTCCTCTCTAAGTTTCTTTTATACTTGTCACTTCTGTTTTTCCTTCATGCTCATATATTTATTGCCTCATAGGCTTATTGAACTTTATAACATTGCATTTATGATGTATATTTATTAAAATATAGAGAAAAGGGATAACTTTTAATGCTTGTGATCGGAATACTAGATAGATGCCTTTCCTGAAAAGGTGTGTCTCCCTGTCTCACATTAATGCATATGTATGATAAAACTGAGAGTCATATCTTACAAATTATGTTACTTTATATATTATGTTATAATTGATAAGAAAAATGTTTAATTATTAAACTTTTAATTTAAATTATTTTTTTAATCAATGATAACAAGTGACATATAGAAAGACACATTTTTTTGGAATAAATGTGATTTCTATAAAACTAACATCCTCAAACTTTTATTTGTTGAATGCATTAGCGTTAGAAAATCTTAAGTGTTATATTTTGTCACACGAATTCTCCTTTTCCAAGTGTTAATAAACATAATTGATGTGTCACACACATTCTCTTATTTAAACTTATTAAAAATGATTCTCCAAAAAATATTTTATAACAAAAACGTTTTGTGAGAATTGAGTACTAATAAACATCTTAAGCTTCTCATAAAGGGGTGAATGATTTTAGTGAAGTTCTCTAAACAAGCATATATATAAATGTTTTTTTATACATCAAACATATATATATTAAAGGGAATGAAGTATCTTATCATATAAGAAGATACGTTATCTCATTTTGCCAGTGAAATCATGACATGTGTCATTGTTTCGTCATTTTCTATAAAAATATTTTTAAAAATAAACAAAATAGGACACATGTCACATTTTTACTGGATAGAGAAGATAAATTATCTCTTGATATGAGGAGATACATTATTCTCATATGTTAAATTTGATTCTAATTTTCTTTTATTTATAAAAATATAAACCAATGAGCAAGTTTATTGAGTTTTAAGATTTGTCATGTTTTCATTAACAACAAAATATTAACTTGAAAATTTGGAAGTAAGACACCACTTTTGAAAACTAATAATTCAAAGTGGCATACTTACATATTTATTCATTTAAATTCTAGAGTACACGAACGCATTTGAAATTAAACATGGTTTATAAAAGTATACAGTAATTATATGGAATGTTAAAAAGATAATTAACTTTGACTTCATATTTTATATCCACATAGTATCTCTTCCGCTTCGGATAAATCCGGGTGTTTCCTAACCCGTCCCGGGTGCGAATGTGTGTCTAAGCCTACTATCACTCATTCGCCTGTGGTGGGTCAGGCCCATCGAAATCGCCATAAATGTTCCTGACATGTCTTAAATGCCTCTAGTACCCTACTAATGCATCTGACATCCTATTAATGTCTCTGACTCTGTCATCAATGTGCCTCAAACATCTTAAATGATGACTAACATTCCACCTGCCACGTCGCCTACACACCCAACCTGCCCCAACAATTCGACAGACGCAGACCTGAAAACGGAGCAAGGACAACCTAGCATATCCTATTATACTCGCTAGGCTCTGACAAATAGTCGGGTGTCACGTCGACGACCTCAGACTCTATAAATAAGGAGCTCACACATAGAGTATAATTAATTCTCATTCCCTCATTTATTGCTACACTTATTGCTACTTGCTCCAACTTCTCTCTTATTTACTCTCTTTCTCTATCTAAAATACTCTACTAACTTGATTGTTGGAGAACCTTTTCAGGTATCTTCCCCGGCAGGTCCAGACGATATTCCGACCAAGATTTCTGCTCTCCTCCATTCTACCGGCCATTTGTTACCGACCATTCTCTCTTTTTTTAGTGAAGAACATTGGCGCCGTCTGTGACTTGCCTACAACATGGTGACCACCCGTAACCAAGCTCAACCACCTAACCAAGCAGATCCACTCAACACAAACATCCCCTAAACCATGACACTCCTTCTATTGACCCTCCAACACTAGTACAACTATCTCAACATGCCAACCAAAGTCATCCCCCCAGCCCCACCCTAGAAGCACCTACTACCCACCAACTCCTCCAAATGATCCAAACTCAAGGCAAGATCATCCAATAACAAGCCCAGCTGTTAGCCGAGCTTTTCCAACACAAACCTGAACTTAGTAACAGACCCTCACGGCCAGTTGCCGATGAGCACTTCGTAGAATCCACCGAAGCTTCCAGGCTCGTAGCCTCCCAAACACAAAAACCATCCAGATAACCCATCCCTCCGATTATAGCTCCTCACGAGCAAGACACCATTTCACTGAAGCAACCATGTCTTCACCACTCCCTACACATTTAATCCGCCTCAACAACATCGACCAGTATGATGGGACCACTGACCCACAAGATCACTTAGATGTCTTTGAGGCCTCTATGCTTTTCCACAGGGCGACTAACCATATCATATGTCGAGCCTTTCCTCTCAATCTGAAACACGCTGCCTTACAGTGGTTTACACGGTTGACACCGAATAGTATTGATCATGGACCACTCTCACTAATGGATTCAACATCTGGTTCACAACAAGCAAAGAACAACCCCACTCTTCATACACCCTATCCGGTATACGACATGAACCACATGAATCTCTTCGGGCTTATCTAGACAGGTTTAACACATAGGCCATGAAAGTATGCACCTTGAGCCTAGAGGTAGCGGTACATATCCTAGTAGCAGGACGACCTCTTCAGGTAAAAGTTGTCCAAGTACTTGGCCCTCACCATGGAAGAGCTCCGATCTAAAGCCCAACAATTCATTAATCTAGAGGAAACCCATCCCAGTCGTCCATTATCTGAGCATAGAGAATACCAACTTGTGAAGAAGATCTTTGCTCCTGACCTTGACACTATTTTGATGAAGACACCAACATCACCAAAAAGAAGAAAAGGAAGAATAATTATGAAGACAAAGAAGATTAAAGCTTCAAGATAATTAGATTAAGTCTCTATAGGTAGTTCTATCCTAAGACTCTTAAATATACAAAGTAGTAATGCTCAAACTATTTTTAAAGAAATTTGAATCACTTTAAAAATACTTCAAACATTTTTCAAAAATAGTGTATAACGAGTTACTTCATCTAAGTAACAGGTTACGTGTGTGAGAAGAGAGTTATCCAACTTAAAACTGTTTAGAGTAATCCATTACTGTCTTCGAGTAATAGATTACCAGTTTTGAAAAGTTGAGTAACCGATTATCCAAATTGTTGTAATCGATTACTCTAATTTGATTTTAAATGAACAATGGACAGAGAGTTTGGGTAATCGATTACCCACTGTCAGTAAT
>NC_032025.1:10468357-10470465 GCF_001865875.1 Lupinus angustifolius | reverse complement strand
TCTTATACAATTTCCAAAAGCTCTTAAACTTATTCTGAAGTTATTTCTCTACACTTTTTGCTACTAGTCCTTAACTTTCAAAGTTGTTTTTCTGAAGTTACTTAGAAGTGTTTCAAAGTTTTCCAAAGAGCATTATTACTTGGTATACATAAAGAGTTGATTGTATTTCAAGTTATACTACTTTCATACTTGTAAAGGCAATCTGCCATTGTTGTACATTCTTCAATATTGTTGCAGAATATTTTCTTTCAAGGGGATTAAAATCACTTGGAAATGTGTTTTCCAAGAGTGAATAAGGATTAGGGAGTGTGTAAGGTACATAGAAATCTCGGGGTGAGATATTGTAATTACAACTCATAATTCTCAGTGAAGAAATCTCTTGTGCTGCAAGAGTACTGGATGTGGCCTTCGGTGGACTAGAAGGTGAACCAATATAAAAATCAATGTGTATTCTCTTCTCCCTTATCTCTTTCATTTTATCTTGATTATTTTTCTGCATATATTTTCCGCTGCACGTTAACTATTGATTTTGCAGAAAAAGTGGTCATAATTTTTAAGTCAACTAATTCACCACCCTCTTAGTTGCAACATTGGCACCAGAGCTATATTTGAGTAAGATATTCTCAAGTCTGATCTTATATCAAGATAGCCTCAAGATCATTTCTAGGAGAAGGTTCCAACATCAACCGCCCTCCAAGCTTTGTTGGAGAGTGCTATGATTTCTGGAAAATAAGAATGATGATCTTTATTGAATCTCAAGACTTGGACATATGGAATGCCATTGAAGAAGGACCATATATACCCTTTACTATTGTCAACAGTATAAGAGAAATAAAGCCAAAATCTTCATGGAATGATGAAGACAAGAAGAAAGTGCAATACGACCTTAAAGCCAAAAACATTCTTTCGGCTCTAGAAGAAAAAGAATTCCTTAGAGTGTCAAATTGCAAAACTTCGAAAGAAATTTTGGACACTCTAGAAAGGATACATGGAGCCAAAGAAGTACAAAGGTCTACAACAAATAGTGAAGCATCAACATCAAAGCAAAAATCTACATGCTCAATACGCAGAAAACCAGATCATCTAAAATGTGCTTGTCCAGCTCTACAAAAGTATCATACTTTCAAAAGAAAGAAAGACAAGAAGCGTAGAAGAACAAATGTTATATAAGAAGATAAAGCTGATGATTCAAATGCAGAACTCAGAATTAAGGAGCAATCACATATTTCATTGACGCCTTCACACAATTCAAATGACGAATATGAGGTTAGTAACTCTGAACCAAATGATACTTTTTCATATGATGAGTTACAAAATGCTTTCAATGATTTACATCAAGAATATGTTAAGCTTTCCAAACTTTTCCTAAAACAGAAAAATGAAATTTTTATTTTGGAAAGCCATAACAAAGTTCTAAAGAAAGATATTGAAAAACCCACTTCTTGCTCATGTCAAAAATGTGTTGCTCTTGAAACTAAAGTTTCAACATTAAGTCTAGAACTTAATAAAATCTACAAGAGAAGTTACAATTTAGAAAAGATCATAAAATTCCAAAGACATTCAACAGACCATAGAGGTCTTGGCTATGCAAATAGTTGTTTGGCTAAAAATGAGAATGTCTTAGGAAAAACAATCGTGAGAAGAACTATAAAGTTTTATAAAGAAAGTGTCCATATTAATCCTATTTTTAAAATAAAATCTTGGACACATAAACATCTACCCACTTGTTCTTACTATGATAAAATTGGTCACACACCTAACACTTGTCATTTTCGAAACTCAACACTTAATGCTGAATCACCCCTATTTAATCGATTAAAAGAATGTGGATAATCGAATAACGGATTTGATTTAATCGATTAAAACAGAAACAGTAACCTTAGATGAGATCTAATGTTTCATTCTCTAGTTTTACTTCATCTAATTCTTTTTGCAGTTGGCTTATTTTCTGTTCATTTATAAGGATTACCCTTTTTCTATCAATGTTAATTCTAGCCAATTTCTTTAGTTCCTCATGTAATTCGACATAAGCTTCATACAACACATCATAAGGAGGTGAGTCATCCGAAGTGGATGAGGTGTCAGAATATACCTCATGATTGTCCTCG
>NC_032025.1:10467306-10468257 GCF_001865875.1 Lupinus angustifolius | reverse complement strand
ATCAGAAACAACAAAACAACCTTTCTCCCCCTTTTGACATTATCAAAAAGATAACACATGTCAAAAATATGAGGCAGAGATATGAGTTAAGCATAAAACAAAGTTAATGAATTAATTTGAGATTTAACAATTAACCTGTTTTATTTTTGGGTAAATTGAACAAATGCGCTTGATTAGACAACAGAAATAGCCAATAGGAAAAGAGAACGACATACAAGATTTAATCAATATAGTAAGCAATGTTATCAACATAAATTCTCATATGATCAAGAACCATTCACGAAATCAAATAGGCTATTCGACATAATTAAAACAAAACAAAATAATGGCATAGCATAAAGAGTCAAAGAAGTCAAGATCGGTTACAAACCATAATAAGTCAATCAAGGACAAATAAGAAGACACAAATAAGTCCTGAAAGCAGAAACAACAACTAAATCCAGAGAGTGCCATAAAGAAGAGATAAACCTAAGGGTAAGATAGCCTAAGTCTAATTCTAAAGTCTTCTAAACTATGGTTGAGGCGGAGGATGGTCAATCTGATCATCACGAATAGCAATGTTCTGGTCACCCCGGATAAGCAGAGATAACTTCTGAAATTCTGAATAAAACATAGCATTCTGAGCTTCAGCAGCAGATTGAATCATGTTCCTCAGCTCCTGAATTTGGTTGTCTGAATAGGCAGTCTGACGCTCTTCATACTGTTCCATGTCTGCAAAGTAAAATCTTTCAACCCTTGGAAGTGAAGATCCATACGGTTGTTAAGCCGTTGCTCCATAGCTTCCATCTGAGCTAAACCAAAAGCAGAGTTCTGAGGTGCTGTTCCAGAAGACTCCCCCTGAGTTGTAGCATTCTGATTACCCATGTCACCCTGATTATCTTCATCGGACAAACCCAGATCAAAAGTAGTGTAGTCCTCCTGATATTGCCAAGTAGTACCATACTTGTATAT
>NC_032025.1:10466638-10467206 GCF_001865875.1 Lupinus angustifolius | reverse complement strand
GCAAGATGAGTGAGTAATAAGGGTCACCGCGGTCCCGAGTGGAAGGTGAACCAGCTTCCCTTCTTCGTACACGGTTAGCTGTAGTCTTGACCCTTTTTGTGCGACCTTGCTCCATTGTAATTGTTGAACCCGAATTGATGTTGAATGAGCAGAGAAGGATTTAGGCAACCTTAACCTAGGGTTTGATGTGGTGGAAAAATGGGGACGGAGTGGAATGAGGATGATAAAGTGCGACTTCTTGATGGTTTGAGAGGGTTAGGATGAGGTTTTTCTACCTTAGTGCACTTGGATTAGTTGGGTTACTGATACAGAGACTCAAAGCATAAAGGAGGTTAAAAAAAATGCCAAAAAAGTGTAAAACCGAGCTGCTGTTTGCCTTTATAATACTGGTTTTAATCGATTAACGGGCAGGTTTAATCGATTAAACCAATGTAAAATTTGAATTTTTAAAAGCTGATGCCCAGGTAATCGATTAACAACAAGTGTTTAATCGATTAAACACGGTAAAAATTGATTTTCAAGCAGCAAAATGGTTTTAACTCTTTAGGACTCATGCATGCATTAAAAC
>NC_032025.1:10465357-10466538 GCF_001865875.1 Lupinus angustifolius | reverse complement strand
GCGGCAATGTATTCCGCTTCGGCGGTGGACAAAGCAACACAGACTTGCTTTTTGCTGTGCCATGCTACTAATGAACTGCCCAACAAGTGACAAGTACCACTAGTGCTTTTTTCCGATCCAATTTACATCCGGCGAAATCAGAACCGGAATAACCCACCAAGGATAGTGAGACATCCCGAGGATACCATAATCCCATGTTAGTTGTTCCTTTTAAATATCTCATGATTCTTTTAACAGTTATATAATGTGATTCTCTAGGTGATGATTGAAATGTCACACACATGCATACACTGAACATGATATCAGGCCTACTTGCAGTTAAATAAAGTAATGACCCAATTATACCACAATACTTTATTACCTCTATTGCTTTTCCTTTTTCGTCCTTATCCAGTCCCACACATGATTGCGCTCAAACTGGTTTAGCTCTTCTTGCATAGCTATACCCCAGTGTACATCCTCAATGGCCTCATCAACGGTCTTAGGCTCAATTTGCGATACAAAAGCTACAAAATTACAGAAATTTCGTAAGGAACTACGGGTTACCACTCCCGTAGATATGTCACCTATAACTTTATCAATTGGGTGAGCTTTCTTTGTTTTCCACACGGTAGGCATGTCTGAGTGCTCTTGAGGTTCGATTTGACCTTCATCATTGGCTCCTTTTTCATTATCCATGTCCTTGGAGTATGCTTCTTCCAAAGCACCTGCAACATCATCAGAAACGACCTTTCTCTTCTCTTTTGGAGAAGATTCGTCAAACTGTACATGGATAGACTCTTCAACTTGCATTAAATATTTGTTAAAGACTCTGAAAGCTTTGCTATGAATCGAGTATCCCAAAAATATTCCCTCATCGGCTTTTGAATCGAATTTTCCTAAAGCCCGCTTTCCATTATTTAATATAAAACATTTGCAACCGAAAGCGTGAAGATGGGATATGTTTGGTTTGCGGCCTTTTAAAAGTTCATAAGGAGTTTTATTCAAATTAGGCCTTAAAAGTACTCGATTTATAACATAACATGCTGTATGAAATGCATCAGCCCAGAAGTATTTGGGGGTATTACTTTCATTAAGCATGGTTTTCGCTAATTCTTCTAAAACGCAATTTTTTCTCTCAACAATTCCATTTTGTTGTGGAGTGCGAGAAGTAGAGAACTGATGCAAAATGCCATGCTTAT
>NC_032025.1:10462388-10465257 GCF_001865875.1 Lupinus angustifolius | reverse complement strand
CTTAGACATTCACAAGAAAATAAAGAACTTTATTCTATGGTTTGACTCCCTTCCTACCGATAAAGAAAACGTTTCTTTCGGCGTAGCCCCAGCCAAGAATCTCTGTTCTTTCCTTTTCTAACACTCTAAGCAATTATGAAGAAACACTCAATCTCTAAGGTGATAAGACACCACGAGATTCCCTTGTTACAACAATTACACAATAAAATACAAGAGTAAAATTAAGTTATTACAAAGCTCAAATATGACAAGAAGGCTTTACTCTAAAACACCTAATACAAATTCATGCAATATGACAATGTATTAGTTTCAAAACAGAAGTTACAGAATGTAAAAACTTCACAAAAAGCATCAATAATATGCATGACATTTGAGGGAAAATATGAGAAATTATAACATGAAATGCACTCAATCCTAAAGCATAGAATCTCTCCTTTTTAAACTCACAAATGCACTAACAACTAGATGCAACAAATATCACGAAAAATGCTCTAACTCTCTAATAAATGCAACATGCAACTTATGAGATCAGTTCTGAAAATGCAGTTTATAAAGAATCAGTTCTGCAGCCCAGTTAATCGATTAAAGCCTTGGTTAATCGATTAACGTTGTTCAAAAACGTAATTGATTCTGTTTTCCAAGCTTTTCAGTTTCAACAACTTTTCAAACAGTTAGGTTAATCGATTAACGTATGCCTTAATCGATTAACAGCATTTTTCATGTGTATTTTTAAATACAAAACCTCAAATACGTTATGCACTTAGTTCATA
Organism: Lupinus angustifolius; assembly: GCF_001865875.1. Lineage (NCBI taxonomy): Eukaryota > Viridiplantae > Streptophyta > Magnoliopsida > Fabales > Fabaceae > Lupinus > Lupinus angustifolius. The sequence continues at coordinate 10,464,487 of NC_032025.1, read as the reverse complement.
CATGTTTAACACTTAGTTTATGCCTAGAATGCACATATACATGTATTTATGTGATGCATGAACATATTATGAATGACATATCTCAAAGATGAAATGATTTAAAAGATTTATGCATATGAGACATGTATTAGGTGACCTAAGCCTTAGACTCAACTTAAACTAGATTCTAGTCTAAGCCTAGTACCAATCAAAGACTTAAGCACGTTGATTTGTTGGTGATCTTCAAGCTCTTATTAGCACAAGTCCTCATCAAAACCATGACATATAAAGAGAGCTTTCCAAAGTGTTCCTCTTGACATGCACACTTTCATCTTGTTCTTACTATGATAAAATTGGTCACACACCTAACACTTGTCATATTAGAAAATATGGTGTGTCATCTGGTCAATACAAATGGATAGAAAAATGTATTAACCCCGCAGGACCAAAATCACATTGGGTACCTATAAAATCCTTTTAATTTGTTTTGCAGGAAAATTGGGGAGCCGCCTACAACCTATGGTATTTGGATAGCGGCTGCTCAAAACACATGATGGGCGATATATCAAAATTCGCTGTCCTTACTCCAAGGGACAAAGGGTATATCACATATGGTGACAATAACAAAGGAAGAATTCTTGGAGTTGGTAGAATTGGCAAGCCTCCCTCAACTACTATAGAAGGTGTGTTATATGTTGAAAGACTCAAGCGCAACCTTCTTAGCATAAGTTAACTATGTGACAAAGGCTTCGATGTGACATTCTACCCAGATAAATGCATCATTGAAAGTAAGGATTCTAATAATTCTAAACGTATTGGTAAGAGAATAAATAATATATATATATGATTGACATGGATTCTGCTTTACCTATAACATGTTTAGTATCTAATGATAATCATGATGCATGGCTTTGACATAGGAGAATTGCTCATATTCACATGGACCATTTGAACAAAATTATAAAGAAAGATTTAGTTGTTGGTTTATCCAAAATGAAGTTTGTTAAAGACAAAATATGTAGTGCTTGTCAAATGGGTAAACAAACAAAAACTTCCTTCATACCAAAGCATGTGGTTTCTTCCGATAGACCATTACAATTACTTCATATGGATTTATTTGGTCCCTCAAGGACAAAAAGTTTTGGTGGTAATTATTATGCTCTTGTTATGGTGGAGGATTTTTCTAGATATACTTGGACTCTATTCTTAACTCCTAAGGACGAGGCATTCAAAACCTTTAGCATTTATGCTAAAAGAGTTCAGAATGAAAAGTCTCTAAAAAGCGCTGCTATACGAAGTGATCATGGGGGAGAATTTCAAAACTCTTCTTTTGAAGAATTTTGTGATGATCTTGGGATCAGCCACAATTTTTCTGCTCCTACAACACCTCAACAAAATGTTGTTGTAGAGAGAAAGAATCAGTCCTTAGAAGAACTGGCTCGAACAATGTTAAATAAAACTAACCTCCCAAAATATGTATGGGCTGATGCAATTAGCACTGCGTGTTATGTTTCGAATCGAGTTCTTATAAGACATATTCTTAAGAAAACCCCCTATGAACTCTTCAAATGTAGAAAACCAAACATTTCTCATCTGCATGTTTTTTGTTGTAAATGTTTTGTTCTAAACAATGGTAAGGATAGCTTGGGCAAGTTTGATGCAAAAGCTGATGAAGGAATTTTCCTTGGCTATTCTCTCACGAGTAAAGCTTATAGAGTCTTTAATAAAAGAACTCTAGCCATGGAAGAATATGTTCATTTTTGATGAAACCAATCATGTATTAAAAGATGTGATATCTTGTGATGAAGACGACTTGCCAAGTTCCCCTGTTAAATAAAATTCTATTGTTGATATTACAATTGAACCTGAGGAGTTGAGAATGGATGATAACCTATCTTCTCAAGAAGAGCATATTCACTCAGATCTACCAAAAGAATGGAGAACTCATCGAAATCATCCTATTGACAACATCATCAGTGATATAAGTAAAGGTATAACTACTCGTAGAATGCTTGATGCTTGTCTAAACATGGCCTTCGTGTCTCAGATAGAACCCTCCAAGATTGATGATGCAATCGAGGATGAACACTGGATTCTTGCTATGCAAGAAGAATTAAACC
>NC_032025.1:10460509-10462288 GCF_001865875.1 Lupinus angustifolius | reverse complement strand
CAAGAGCGCTTTTCTCAATGGCTACATTCAAGAAGAAGTGTTTGTAGAACAACCTCCTGGTTTTGAAGATTACAAACATCCTTCTCATGTCTACAAGTTAAAGAAAACCCTTTATGGTCTAAAGCAAGCTCCACGAGCGTGGTACGATCGTGTAACAAATTTTCTGATAGAAAAAGGTTTTACCAAAGGGAAGGTCGACACTACTCTATTTATAAAGAAAATAAATCATCATACTTTACTAGTTCAAATTTATGTAGATGATATTATTTTTGGTTCTACTAATGAAAGTTTGTGTAGTGACTTTGGCAAAATGATGCAAGGAGAATTTGAAATGTCCATGATGGGAAAGTTGAACTACTTTCTTGGACTACAAATCAAACAGCTTGATAATGACATTTTTGTAAGTCAATCCAAGTATTGTAGGGATTTGTTGAATTTGATATGGATGACTGCAAGCCAATAGCTACTCCTATGGGATCTAGCACATACATTGATACTGATGAAAGTGTAAAATGTATTGAAATATTAGTATCGAGGTATGATCGGATCTCTTTTATATTTGATTGCTAGTAGACCTGATATCATGTTTAATGTATGTCTATATCAATCTAAACCAAAAGAATCACATTTAGTTGTTGTTAAGAGAATTATGAAATATCTTAAAGGTACAACTGAAGTTAGACTGTGGTATCCAAAATGAAGTATATGTGAATTGGTTGGTTATTCAGATTCAGATTTTGCCGGATGTAAATCTGAAAGGAAAAGTACAAGTGGTACTTGTCACATTTTAGGCAATGTTTTAGTCTCTTGGTCTTGCAAGAAACAAGCATGTGTTAAACTAAGCACTGTTGAGGCTAAATATATAGCAGTAGGTAGTTGTTGTGCCTAAGTTTTGTGGCTTAAGCAACGATTACGAGATTATGGCTTAGACTTTGGCTGCACTCCGCTGAAATATGATCATACTAGTGTTATAAACCTCACAAAGAATCCTATCATGCATTCTAGAACCAAACACATGGATATAAGACATCACTTCCTAAGGGACCATGTTCAAAAGAAAGATGTATCCGTAGAATTTGTTGATACTCATAACCAACTTGCAGATATTTTCACTAAGCCCTTGGCAAAAGAACCTTTTTACAAAACTAGACTTGAATTAGGCATTCTTTATGAAGCTTACCTGTCTTCACGTGCTTATATGATTATATGTTTCCTTCATTATGTTTATCTCATGTCTACTTGATCTTAAATATAGTTATTTGTGTTAAAAAACTTCAATTTTTGGGTTAAAAATCATTTTCGGTGCATCAATATGCTTAAAATAAAATAAAAATTTGGGCCAGTAACCGATTACTCTGAGTTGCTGTCTGAAAATTCTTAAAATTTCAATTTGAGTAACCTATTACTCAAAGTAGCGTAATCGATTACTCTGTGCGTATATGTAGGTTTTTCTGCATTTTTTTCCAGACTTCATCTTCTTCCTCCTACACTCTTACTCGTGCATACCCCTGTCTCACTCTAAAATCTTCATTTCTAAACCGTTTTGGGTGATTTTTGTGTTCATCCCTATCACATTTTCGATTCTAAACACTTCTAACTATTCATTTTCGTGATTAGTGGCTTGAATCAAAACCCCCCAAATCTCCAAAACCCAAAAAACTAAAATTTCAAAATCCCAAATCCATGGCTTCTTCTTCTAGATCAAAGAAACAACGCACCAATACATCTCAAAGGAGTGAAGGAACAACATCTTTGGAGTCTAACCCTCTGGACTTGACA
>NC_032025.1:10459095-10460409 GCF_001865875.1 Lupinus angustifolius | reverse complement strand
ATAGGGAATTTTGAATTTGAAGATTTTCTATTTCCTTATCTTTTGAAGCAACAAAACCTTTTTGACTTTTGCTGTGAAACTAACGACATATATCTCGAACTTGTTCGAGTATTCTACTGCAACATGAACTTTTGGAAAAATTGTGTCACTTCCTATGTGAAAGGAAAAGAGATTGTCTTAGATGATAAAATTTTTAGTTCATTGTACTGTAAAATACCCACTCAAGGTAGCACTGTTGGTTTCGGTCTTCAGTGTGAATGGGAGAACTATGATCGTAAGGAATTCTACTATTCTATGTGTAGAATTTCTAAAGAGGAAATTGAAGTGCGTAAGCAGTAAGGCTTTGGTGAAACTGTTAAAAATTGAGATATCCTCTCTACTGGACATCTCAAACTCGAAGATCGTTTGCTTCGTTATCTGCTGAGCTATGTCATCTTACCAAAATTTTCAAACCATTCTCAAATAAGTGACATAGAGCTCCAATTGATGTACGCTATGAAATTTAACATCAAGATCAATTGGGCTTAGATGATGATGCGACAAATGTGCAACGTTCGAGGAACACAAAGTCCTTTGCCTTATGCTATCTTCATAACAAACATTCTTGAACATTTCGGTGTGTCTACTAATGGTGAAACCAAGGTACCTCTGAATCTTCGCGGAAGCAAGATTGATGTGGAATTTGTCCACAAAATGGGTTTCTCCGTTCTCGTGAACGTCGCTCTTATAGGCATCGATCTGATAGACAACCTGCACCTGCTGATCAAACAGAACCTAACCCACCTACACCACAACCTTCTGAGTTTCATGCTCAATCTTCCTCATCTGCTGATATGCCTACCAATTAGATGATAATGGACGAGTTGGTTTCTCTTCGAGTCTACATCTCAAACCGGATGGATGCCTTTGATACTCAAAATCAACAGATCCAGTTTGAACTTCATCATCTCTCTTGTAAGCTGAGCAGTATGACGTTGATGAAGATAGTTCTGAGCCTGAGTCTTAGAGTGTATCTAGTTTTTTATGTTTGTATCGGTGCATAATTCTGAACATATGTTTTTATATATGTAATATTTGTATGCTTTGAACATCTACTACTATGCTATGCTATGTTTTTATGTTTGAACAATATTTGATTTTATGCTATGATATTATGCTATTATGATATGCACTATATTAATTTTTATATCAATTGTGCTATACATCATGTATGCTATATATGATATATATCTTGTGTTGGACTCTTGACTTTTCTACTTTTTGATGAAGTCAAAAGGGGGAGAAAAACTGGGAGAGTGTATTTTCTATCAAACT
>NC_032025.1:10439986-10458995 GCF_001865875.1 Lupinus angustifolius | reverse complement strand
TGTGAGAAAAGAGTTATCCAACTTAAAACTGTTCAGAGTGATCCATTACTGTCTTTGAGTAACAAATTACTAGTTTTGAAAAGTTGAGTAACTGATTACCCAGATTGCTGTAATCGATTACTCTAATTTGATTTTAAATGAACAATGGATAGAGAGTTTGGGTAATCGATTACCCACTGTCAGTAATCGATTACTGAGAGCTGTTGCATCAGATTTTAGATTTCAAAATGAAATGTTTTCACTCCAAACGAAATCTTTTCACTTCAAACAACTCCTACATTTTCAGAAAGGCACCATGAGTGTTTGGAAAGTCTATATAAAGGCTCTAACTATCACAACACAACAACACACAACTCTTATACAATTTTCAAAAGCTCTTAAACTTATTCTGAAGTTATTTCTCTACACTTTTTTCAACTAGTCCTTAACTTTCAAAGTTGTTTTTCTGAAGTTGCTTAGAAGTGTTTCAAAGTTTTCCAAAGAGCATTATTACTTAGTATACATAAAGAGTTGATTGGATTGCAAGTTATACTACTTTCATACTTGTAAAGGCAATCTGTCATTGTTGTACATTCTTCAATATTGTTGCAGAATATTTTCTTTCACGGGGTGTGAAAAGAAAGGGGATTAGAATCACTTGGAAATGTGTTTTCCAAGAGTGAATAAGGATTAGGGAGTGTGTAAGGTACATAGAAATCTCGGGATGAGATATTGTAATTACAACTCATAATTCTTAGTGAAGAAATCTCTTGTGCTGCAAGAGTACTGGACGTAGCCTTCGATGCTAGTCGCACCAGGATCCTAAAAGAAGTTATGGCCATTCATCTAGTCCAGCTCCGCAAGCCCAACCCAGGGAGAAAGTTGGGGACCCAAGATCGCTCCAAATACTATGATTTCCACACCTTCTTTGGGCATGTCACTGAAGAGTGTATCCAACTACGGGATACTATTGAAGACTTGATTCAAGCTGGCCACCTCTAACAATTCATTGCTCAGGCCTGATAAGGGCGATTCCCACCTCTGCATCAATCCAGTCCCTCTCGAAGACGTTCCCCCTAAAGGCTCAACAAGAACGCCTTTCAAAGAAGGACCGAGGAGATCGATACCGCCCTAACAACCGATGACAACGTAGTCTAGTGGGCATCAACACAATATCAGGCAGATTCGCTAATGGCGGTACCTCTAGGGCAATCCAGAAAAGGTACGTCCGGGAGGTCATGCAATCAACTATCCGGAACCCTGCCAATATCATAAGAATTGGGTGATACCCCCAATTTCATTTGACGATCATGATTATAAAGGTGTCATATGCGGTCATGACGACATTTAATACTTTTAATACTTGTAAAATGTAAAGAAAAAGGATAACTTTTAATACTTGTGATCGAAATACTAGATAGATGCCTTTCATCTAGTGGTGTGTCTCCCTGTCTCACATTAATGCATATGTGTGATAAAAGTAGGAGGATTGTCTTATAAATTATGTCACTCTGTATAATATTTGTTATGATTGATCAGAGAAATGTTTAATTATTAAGCTTTTAATTTAAATATATTTTTTCAATCAATGATAATAAGTGACACATTTTTTTTTGGAATAAATGTGATTTTTATAAAACTAACATCCTCAAATTTTTATTTGTTGAATGTATTGGCATTAGAAAATCTTAAGTGTTCTATTTTGTCACACGAATTATCCTTTTCCAAGTGTTAATAAACATAATTGATGTGTCACACACATTCTCTTATTTAAACTTATTATGAATGATTCTCCAAAAAATATTTTATAAAGAAAAGTTGTGTGAGAAGTGAGTACTAATAAACATTTTAAGCTTCTCCTAAAAGGGGTGAATGTTTTTAGTGAAGTCTAAACAAACATATATATATTTTTTTATACATCAAACATATATATGTTAAATTTGATTCTACATTTTCTTTTATTTATAAAAATATAAACCAATGAGCAAGTTTATTGAGTTTTAAGATTTGTTAGATTTTGATTAACAACAAAATTTAACTTGAAAATTTGGAAGTAAGACTCCACTTTTGAAAACTAATAATTCAATATTTCGATTTGGAATTTGATAAACAATCAAAGTGGCATACTTCATTATTTATTCATTTAAAATTGAAGAGGACATGAAAACAATTTTTTTATAAGTGAATTTTTTTATTAAAATAATAACAAATTATAGAGAGAAAATAAATGTACAAGAAAATTATTAAGAGAAAACACTACCTAGAAAATAACACTCCATCCAACAAAGTAATACATTTATAACGGTAACAATCCAAACTTAAGATCGGATTAGAGCATCATTCAAACGAAGACATGTTTGCACCTTTGAGTCTATTTTTGATTCATAACCAAGACTTGAATTTTATCTCATCGACTACCGCCTCCATACACAATTTGTTGTTGTTAAAGATGATGTACGTTATCACGATAATTCCAAAGAGACCAAATTCCAGCAATCCAAAAAATAGAGCAAACTGACAATCCTTAACCGGAAGAAAATGTTGTAGAAAATGGCCTTTTCAGAAGGGGGTAACACCATAGCAAGCCCCAACAATCCATAAAGAAACTGCCAAATATGGTAAATGAACTGACAAATGAACAAAAGATGATCCCTAATTTCAAGCTAATCCTAACGCCACACACATAAGCTCATTCCCAATGAAATTGCCACCCCTCTTGGCTAAGTTCCACTTACATGGAATCCTATCCAGGATAGTCCTCTAAGCAAGCATGCAAATCTTCAAAGGAGCTAAAGATTTCCAAACCCCATTCCACAAGTGACAATCCTCTTATCTAGACTCATCCTTATGCCAAATCACTTTGTAAGTTGATTTGATTGAATAAAAATTAGAAGCCTCATGAACACATCAAACACATTTGAAATTAAAAAGAATTTATTAAAAGTATAACATAATTATATGGCATATTAAAAAGATTATAAACATTGACTTCATAATTTATATCCACATAGTATCATTCCATCTAATCTCAGCCTTAATAAATACTTCAAACCATTGTATATGCAGTTTTCTCTAGAAAATCATTGCATTTCCACCTGAGTGGTAAGTAGTAATTGTCAAATCTAACTTTGAAATCGTAGCCAATTGCCACAATAATCATAATAGTGACACTTATACTTCAACTAGTGCACACTGAACCCTAGTTTTTTTCTTTTTTCTTTGTTTCTTTGACAATTAGTGACCCTGCAAAGCGTTGCAAAAGTTTCTTTTAAATAAGTTAGAAAAGCAAGATTAAAGAACTTTGGAATCTGATTTATTTTTCAGTCTACCAGTTTCTCTAGGCTCTAGCATCTTTCATATACCATCTAATGCAAGTAAGATTATCAATAAACATTTTTAGTATGGAATAACTACAAAAATATTTAAGACTAAAAATCTATAATTTTTTCAAGAACTAAATACGATTTCTCACGGGCCTAATTAACAAGCTTCATCACAAAACAACCAATTTATGGGGATGAGAATCTTTTGTATCATATTCCTATCCCAAACCTTGTCTCGTCCAATGATTTTTTGTCAAGTCAATTAAAAATTTACATCATACTTAACCTTTGTAAACACTGTTAATCTCTCTTAAATGGTCTTATTCAGTAATGTGAGAACCAGAATGGATTGGACGGTCCAGCCGGTCAAACTGTTGCCCGAACTTGAAAATAACTTTGATTTGCAATCTTAACCGAATGAGGGTTGAACCGCTTTGAACCGGAGAAATTTTGGTCTGACCGTGTTAAACCCGATTAAACCGGATTACCTCAGGAAGTAAACCGAATAGTTCACTTAAAAAAAAAATAGAACACTGATCTAATATTTTGTTTTACTCCAATCCAAAAAAAGATGAAGAGATACATAATTATTAATTACGTAAAGTTTGACATTTATATATTATCATATATTCATAGATTAAAATTATTAATTATGTATGGAATAACTAGGTCAGATTGGACGGTTTAATCGGTTACACCTAATACAGGACCTCTTCTAGTTTGACGTCCGGCACGGATTTCACAATCTTTGTCTTATTATAATTTCTTCTTTCTTGCCCTACCCTAAAACAGAACAAATCCATATTCTATATGTGTCAACGAGTTATACTATTTCATCTCATCATAGAAGAGTGTTATGCGTGTGAAAGAGACAGAATAATAGTTAGGTCCTCTAATTATTGATGATAAGGTTATCATTGTTGTGGAGAAGATTGGAGAAGATGTATTGGATGTAAGAAATATCTCGCATGAAGTTACTTTTGATTCTGGTCAAACAATCTCATGTTTTCTCTTCTTATTAGTTATTCATTTTTGTTATTGGCTATATTGCAAAGAGTTGCATATTAGATGTTCGACGAAATGTCCAAAAAACTTTAACAAACAAAAACATGTGTATATCAAATGATTGTCTGATTAGTGACCTTAGCGACATTGACAATGTGTTAGTTCGTGGTTTCTATGACTAGTTATATTTGTGGTGGCCAAGAGTGGTTGCTTACCATGATAGGTTAGTGAAGTAAGTTTTATTAAATGTGTAAGAAACAACTACATTTGCTTCATTTAGTGTGGCCCATTAACCGTGGCTAATAGGTCTTTTTCTTATAGTGATACACATTGTTAAATCTTTGAGGTATACAATCAATAGCACTTAGTGAACCAATCGCTATTGATTGTATATTAATCTTCCACATTTAATAGCATTTGTTTCATTGAGTACTATTAATTTCTTTCTGGCTATCATTTACAAGTGTTCTGGACACGGGCACTGTTGAGAGTATGTTGTCAAAAGAGAATTCTCACATAGTGAATACCTCTCCACAACAATTTAGTTCTTGCTAGTTAGCGTTAGATCCAAAATGAGTATTTGTATTTTAAATTGTAACTACAGTCATAATTATAGTTACATTATTGTAATTGGTTACAATAGGATTGTTATATTATTGTATAGACTTCCAAACAGTGATGGATCTAGGATCCAGAGGCTAAGTGTGCAACATATTTAAAAGTTTAAATAAGAGTATAAAATTTGTGTACTGGCACTATAAAGTTTTTACACTGTCCGTCCATCATTCACCATTTTTTACACTGTCAGTCCATCATTCACCACTGATTTGTATTACTTTTGTTTGAGAGTCAATGATAATTAATAAATTAATGGTGGATGATTTGTTGACAGTGTAAAACACTTATACTGTCAGTAAATACATATGAAAATAATGTATAACATCGATTATAAAAAGAAAATATTAATGTCAAAATTACAAAATTTAAATATATTAATTAAATAAATAACATTTTTCACTAAATATATTTAATCAAATAAATTACATTTCTCGTTTTGTAATCAATTTTTTTGTCAATATTGTTGAACACTTCTTATGGAATATAAGCAACTAGACAATTATTCATTTATGCATATTCCATTCAATTACGCAACTTATTTTTTCATACTTTTCATAGTTGAAAAAACTTTTTCTAGAATTTTATTACTAACTTCAGAAGAATATAAACTACTGTGTAAAAATGTATATTCCAATTTCAACTAACTTATCTTAAAGATTATTCATTCCTTTTAAAGAACCACATTCAACAATATTATGCATGTTAATGATATAAATCTCAAGTTGATTATCAAACACCACTAAATCAGTTGAACAAAAATCATGTGTATAAAAGTTTGCAAATTTAATGACAAAACTAGAGAAAAACTCAGATAGACTCAAATAAGATATGCAAAAAAAGCAGTTAGGTATTTGTCTCAGAGAGATGATCATGAAGTTCCTTAAGTTGCATATACATAATATAATAAAATAATTAAACATAATGATGATTATTTGTTGTTCACATGACATGTTATGTCATTTACAACAACAAAAAATTGGTCTTGTAGAGTTATATTATAAACAAGAGTGTAATATTTATTTATATATATATATATATATATATATATATATATATTAGTGTAAAGATTTATATATAGTCACTATATCATCCAACACTAACTTGGATTACTTTTGTGAATAGTCGATGATTAAATAAAGATGAAAGATGATGTAGTGACATTGTATAAAATTCTTCCACTATCGATACATATATTTTTTCTATATAAATAATACACATATTTTCTTTTTAAAATCAGGGTGTGCATATTTTCACACCTTGGAATCAACATAGCATAACCCCAATTACACTTGTGGTATGGGGAAGAAATTTAAAACGATGGTGAGTCTCAAATCTAGACTATAAACTATTGCACATGCATGCACGTCAATTACACTGGTAATAATACTACAAAAACAAGCTCATTGAATTATAATTAATTTAATCATAAAGAGATGCATATTAACGGTAATTTATGGTTTTAGCTTTCTACTTTTTCCCACATTCAATTCCTCATATACCCATATCTTCTAAACGAATGAAATAAATGAGGATGAGCATTCCAAAGGCAGGTGAATGCTCATTAATTTAAAAAAACTTTTCTTTAATTAGTTTTAAAAAGTCTTAAGATTTATTCTTTTAATTCCTCTGTATATGGTTGTATACTTGTAAATGTATTTCTTTATTTCTATCGTGAAGTTTGCTTTTAAAAAATCTATGGCTCCTAGATTTTCATGATAAAATTATCCAAAGTTAGAAATGTGCTGTAATTTCTTTAAAAATATTCATGGCTTCTCTATCCCCATTTTTTTGTACTACAAGGATATATTCTCGGTTTTTTATTAAAGAACTAATCCTTTTCAGGATGCATGATTGTCTCTCCCAATAAGTGTGGCTGTCAGAAATTAAACTTTTCTTTTTGGTCATTATCTGAATTTAGTGAAACCTTACACCACTAGATCAACATTTTGTTAGTTCTAACCCCATTTTTATTACAACTAAACGAGGTCAATAAATCATGAATATGAAGTCTAAGCACATAAGGTGAGTCTTTTATTATCTCTTCTTCTATTTCAAAATACAAAAACAACAACAAAATCAAGACCTTAACCTACAATAAATGCACCACAAAAAAAAAGACCTTATACCCAAAAAACCAATAAAAAATGTAGTTGGTGTAAAATGCAATGAACTGGAACCACTGAAACAAAAGCATGGGTAGCTTTAGTTACCATCAACACATAACCAAACAGAAACAGTAAATGGTAGTTCTCCTACACGTTGATACCATGATTAGGAATAGAACCACCTTCATGAGGAGCTAGGACAATTCAATGAAACCTTAATTTGATGGATAGCTGTGTTAATAAGATTAGTAACATGTGCCACTGAGTCCATGTTGATTTCTGCTGAAGGAATGTTACTCACTAGTATTTGGAATGAAACTGTGATCAATGATCCACCACTTCCTCCTATGCTTCTGGTTAAGCTTGAGCTGGTTGATGCACCATCTCCTCCTCCATGGTGTTTTTGACCATCTGGTGAAATGGAAAACCCAGATGGCATTAGAGGAATGAATGAAGGGTCTTCACCACTCATTACTTTGTTGATTGATGGAAGATCAATTGGGCAATAAACCACAAGTGCACCAGAAGAATCTATGCAACTCTCTTGGAGTATCAACATGCCATTTTTAGTTGTGTTGAAATCCTATCATATTTATTCACAAATGGGTTAGGTACATATTGTAAAATTCACCACAATTTATACTTACTATAATATCATAGATTTAAAGATTTTTTCTTTGGAAACACTTAAGTCTTATAATGATGAAGTCTATCATGTGTATGCAAATGGATTAGGTAAAAAGTGTAAAATTACCATGCAAATAAAAAGGAAAGACAAACAATCTTCAATGGAAGATGTTTATCTCATGCACACTAGTTTTGTCAACGCTGTTTTTTAGGGCTACTTGATTAAAAGACTTTTGCTTTGGAAATAACAAAAATCTTTTGATAAATTTATATAAAGTATGTGTGAAAAGTAGTGTTAATAAAATTAGTGTAAGAATATCATTAATTACTAAAACTTTAATTTAGACACAAAGGAGGGTTATCTTACTTGAAGAATCGATATGCAGTTACCAGGGTGAGAACCATTTGCTATGTTTGCAACCTCTTGCATATGATTACCATTGGAAAGAACATCCCACTATAAAAGAAATAGAAGCATTGTTAATATCAAAACATCAGAATAAGTTGATTAACTTAACTACTATATGTTACAACCTGAGGTCTTCTTTTCTCATCCTTGAAGAAATTGAACACAATGTGTAGAGGGATTGGGAGCCAGATTGTAGTGGCAGCACTTAGAACCACACCATTAGTTTGTTTTGGGTCTGTGCCCTTGTGGTAAGTGACTCTGAATCTAATCTCATTTGACCCAAACGTTGTGGTCCAGTTTTGGCCATTTGATGTGCCAACACTGGCACAGAAACTAGTGACCATCCTTTGAGAAAGTTTCAGCATACTTGTCTTTCCTTCTGGAGACGTAATCACTAAAATTCAAATGACATGTAGTTCAGATTAAGGGACTAAAATTAAATATGATGGCAGAGATTGTGTGAAATCTGTATGCAAAATGATTTGTTAACAACAATTATATACATGAATGGGAGGAATAAAGATGTGATGTCCGAAACCATATCTCAAATTTTATCCTACACCAATAAAAACATTGGAACAAAGATCTTTGTCCCAAACTAAGTCTCAAATTTTGTCTTTCACGAATGAAAATATATCAAATCCATTAAAAAATTAAAATTTTATTATTTTATATGTTTTTATTTTAACAGTGTGAGACGTGGTTTGGGATAACAAATTTGAGAGTATGTTACTTTGTCTTTTTTCATGGGTGAAATGTATATATAAGGTGTCAAAACAAGATAATTAAAACTAGATGTTCAAATAAAAACCTCATGATATATATATACCTCCTCCAGGATCACGAGTCGAATTGGTTGTCACGGTCAGAGAAGCCATTCTTTCACACATCCTCTGAAGTATAGCAAGCCATCTGTCTGCCCCAAAAGCCATTCCACTATGCATAAAGTTTCTAAAAAAATTATGGATAGGAGTTTTGTCTTCTACCTCTACATGTTCGATCCATGTAACCTACATGACAACTTATAAGAAGTTACTAAAATGCTTTTACTTTTTCGAAGTAAACAAATTCACTAATAAGCACCAGATGTGCATGAATAGAACAATGATCACAACATACAAGAAACATTAGTGAAAATGAGTTTGAATGGGTCTAGGTAATATACTATCTAAACTTGCCCCATTCATTTATTTTGGAGTGAGACCCTATACACACATGGATATCTGGTGGGTCTGTCCCCACAGTCTTTAAGTACCTAACAGATTTATGAGTATCCAAAAATTAAGAAAACATTAAAATTAATTACGAACAACTTGTACATTTGCATCGATCATAATTATATATTAACAACGTAACATTTGAAAATTTATTTAACAAGAACTTTAAAATCAATATAACATTAAAACACAATTATGAGTTACTTAAAACCTAACTTCACATTTATAAATTAACATAATATTATATTTATGAATAACAATATAACATTATAATTATGATTGATATGATAGTGTAGTTATATATAGATTTAAGAATTGTTGATTTGAGTATCCATCCACATGTGTGGTACCCAACGGTCTAAATTCAGACCCATTTAGTAGCAGGTTTCAAAATGTTCAATCTCGATTATTTGCAGGTCAAAAAACACAACCCTACACTTGACCCATTCCGAACATTTCCAGTGGGTAACCGTGTGTCTGTGAACCCTTTGTCATCCCTACACTAAGAGCAAGGCACATGAAAACTAATGTCCATTGTATATGACCCCCACCCCACTATGTACCAAAACTATAAGAACACACTACTTATTGTAATACCACTCAACACTGAACGATGCAATACCATTATAGAGCAACAGCAAAGAAAAGGGACTACAACAAACAACATCGATCACTTCCATGCAAATGCTTATTACTTAATTATACCCAAGTAGCCAACATCATAAATATAGATTTGTATCCTATAAAGTGAGATTTCCCTCCCTTATGTAAGCAAGTCATTTAATACTTTTTTTTATAAGCAAATGTGCAAATGCACCCTACATATATATATATATATATATATATATTGAAAATTATGCTAACAATGCAGTTTTCATATCTAGGGTGATACACCTTTACCTACTCACTAATCACTATAGAGGATCCAAGTCCAGAGATGTACCTTGGATTGACCATTAGGCATGTTTTGGATTAAGCAACCAGAAGGAAAACGGTGACACCGAAATTGTGGCATACATTGTTTGTCTTGTGGATTATCATATGAAACATCAACTATTGCCCATGTTCCCTTCTCAATCTCTTGTGAGTAACGAAGAAAGTGGAACTCTCGAGTAGAAACATGTGGAGACAACACTTGTAACTCTTCATACATCTAAATAAAATGTTTAGCATTAAAAACTTTCATGGGATCCAACTTGAAAGACGTGATTTAATTGTTCTTAATTCCAACTTACCAGCTGCAATGAACCATTGCTACCATCCATGATGCTAGAGGATACAACCTCTATAGTCTTTGCAGCTGAAACAATAGGAGCAAAAATTTCCTTCCATTGATTCTGAAAAATCAATCATGACATTAATTTGAGCAATTCAAAAAACTGAATGGAAGGTGTCTATTGAATTCAAGCATAATGGTTTTGGATCAAAAACTTCGAAAACCTTGACATTTCGGATAATTGTGGACATTTACGGTCTATGCGGTCACAATTGAGGTCGCAATATGGTTTTGACAACTCCCAAAACCTTCACATATAAGTGTAGAGAGCCCTTGCACACCCAAATTTAAAATCTTGATTAAATTATTAAGAGAGAATAAGAGCAACTTACAGGATCCATGAACTTTTCTGCCAAAGTAGAGCTTTTCATCATAACAAAAGCTGAGTCTCTCGACGCTTCAACACGAACATTACGATTCATGAGGCGAGTATTTTCCGTGGGGAACATTCTTTCATATGTCTCAAAATTAAGAACATCTCTGCCATCAGTGGGTGACATTAACCACAAGGGTTCATTTGTGTGCAAGAGTCTCATAAATTCTTCAAAGGCAATAGTAGCAATTGTTGACATGAGAGGCTCATCAATTCCTGATAAGGAACCAGGTGGAGGCAAATATGGTGTAGCATTACAAGAAGTAGAAGTCTCTTGGCGAAGATTGGTACCAAGAGAAGAGATGCTGCCACCGGCACCGCCGTTTCCACCGCCGTCAAAGAATCGTTGTTGCTTTCCAATAGTACTAGTCCCCATAGACACGTTTATCGGGGATATATTAATAGCAAGAATTGGAGGAAGTGAAGAAAATGGTTTTCCAGTGTACTTAGATACAAAGTTAGACATTGTATCAAGCTGCAACATTGAATAAGTTGTTCTTCATTCATTTGTGTTAGTAAATGATACATTGATAGTATAAAAAACTCTTACGTTATCATTTTTTTTCTCTCGGTAATATCATATAGCATAATATTAGTGATATAAGAAAGTTACCTTTTCTTTAAGGTGCACATTCTCTAATCTCATCTTTTGGTCAGCATAATAAGAATCTTCATTGATAGGTGGACCACAATTAGGGCATGTGAGTTTTTTTAATGACTCCCTAATTGCAACGTTCTCACGTCGTATTCTGTCATTTCCTGCTTTGAGGGCTGAATTATCTTGTCGTTCATGTTGGGTCTGAAATATTTCATTATTATTAACCAAAAAATACACTCATAAGATTATGACATGTTGTGGCCTTAGTCTATCTTATTAGAAATGAGATTAATTAGATTTTAATAATAGGTCCTTTGATTTATTAGGCTTTATAGATTTGATTTAGGTTCAAGCTTGGATATTGGTTTTGTATCATTTTCTGATTGGTGTATGAGTGGAACAGATTGTATCGAAATATCCAAGATAATCTCTATGAAATTTCTATTTGGTAAGAGTAGTGCCTCTCATATTCTCTCAATAATATACTTAGGTTAATAAAAAATGAATCAATATCAGCATGAAAGGGTATTAGAAATAAAAAAAACAAACAGTATATAACATGGTTATTATCTAAAGAAGAATAAAAGTAAAAAAATATGAATAACAAAAATATATTACCTTCAACTGAGCTCTTTTATTCTGAAACCAAAACTTTACTTGTTGAGGTTGCATGCCTAATTCCCTACTTATTTCCATCCTCTTTTTCTCATCGGTATATGGACACACTTTAAACAATCTGAAAAAACCATATGATATATAATAAACATTAACATTTCTTCTATTATATATGTGATGCACGTCAACTTTACTATATAATATCATAGAAGAGAAGAAATCATATAAACTTACAATTCAAGTTTATATTTCTGTCTGGAGGTAAGAGGAGCCTTATAACTATCATAGTAGTCGTTGTGGTCGTGATTATTATGATTGTTCCTTGGCCGGTTGGATCGACCTCCATGTCCTCTACGGGTACTTGCAAGCTCCATTTTTGTGTGTGAGTGATCAATTAGTCTGAATCAAACAGTTGCGCATCACAAACAAGGGTAATATTACAAATTGGAAGAAATGTGTGGTGTATTAACATCACAATTATACATGTTATTATCTTTGTATTCAAACTTGCAAAATTGAAATTTATATGAAAAAAAGAAAAGAAATCCTCAACAATATGATTGATTTGAGATGGTGAGTTTGAAACTCAAACCAAATCACTCACATACAAAAAAAAAATATATATATAATGTAATGTAACATACATACAAATATATTGATCTACATATATAACAAACAGAAAAGTTATTAAAAAAAGAGAAAATAAATTATAGCAAATGGAGAGTGGAACTAGCCAGGATAGCCAAGAGTATCTTCATACCTTAAGGATAATAAATTAATGGCTTTTGGGTGTATGAATGTTTCTTCCAACAAATATCGCTCATATGAAACTAGATATTTCCTTTGACCTAGTCAACTCTTTCTCTTTTTGAGTGATGAGAGATGAAACTACAATATATGTATAAGTGATGAGTGATATTATAGCATTTCAGAGTTGTAATTTATAGTAAAAATCAATAAGAGAAAGAAAACAAAGATTAATATTTGTTAGCTTTTCAGCCAAAAAGATATCACATTAGATAGGACCCCTAAGAAATTAAATGATCTTTCCTTTCCAAGGGATTAACATAAAATGACAATTATACGCATTTTCCCATTCTTTCCATTTTTTGTCTCACATCTTCTATGTTTTTGTTTCACCTATCACATTCTCTCTTTATTCTTTGTATCTATCATTCCAAATGAACTCAACTTCAAAGTCCAAACACAGACATTACAAGTACAAGTACATATTATTTGTGCAAAACAAATCAAACTTTGGATTCCTTTCACTTTTGGTTTCCTTTTTTGCCCCAACATTAATGAATCATTACACTTTTAGTGGAAACCAAAGGCTTTGTGCAAAAAATACTGGAGCTGTTTTTCAATAAAGTTACAATCAAAATGTGTGACATAGTATAGGAAACAAAACAATATTTTCTAGTATGGACGTAAGAAAATTATATTAGGTCTCGAGTTTCAATATGGGGGCAAAATATATGTTAAAATTGTAAAACATGAGATGTAAATCCAAAATATTCAAATAAAACAATGTTAAGGTTGTACGTACCACTTTATATTATATATCATTATTTTAAGAGTAAATTACATTAATACTACTTCAGTTTTAGCAAAATTATATAAATCACTCCTCATTCTTTTACAGCTACACAAACCCCTCATTTTTATACTTTCATTACATTGATCACCCCTGTATAAAAAATAAGTGTAATCTTTTAATCAAAAAATACGATAAATGCAATTTAGTTAAACAAAATATGATATATTGTGTATACAAATCCAAATAATATATGAGTCAATACCTCATTATTATTTTTGGTTCATTACGATATAGTATAAGAGTGATTTAAACAATATATCTTTAGAATTGTTGATGCATTTTGTAACAAAAAATAATATAGATACATTGATTTGTATATTATTTGGACTTGCCTCCACAATATATTATGTTTTGTTTAACTAAATTGCATTTATTCTATTTTTGTTTAAAAGATTACACTTATTTTTCATGCAGGAGTGATCAGTGTAACGAAAGTATAAAAATTAGGGGTTTGTGTAGGTGTAAAAGAGTGATGGGTAATTTATATAATTTCATTAAAACTAAAGGGATGTCACTGTAATTTACTCTTATTTTAAAAATGGATTTCTGACATAAAGAAAATAATTTTATTTCTACATGATTGACTCAATTATCAAGAAGTGTTGGTTCAAGTGGTATATGTTTAATTCCCCTTAAACAAAGTCTCGGATTTGAGTCTTGTGGATGGAAAAAAAATACCTGCTTGGAGAGTTGGCTCCACATACCTGTGGATGTTTCCGGTTCAGATAGGATTGTCCCCGGTGTGAGAATACTAGTGGAAAACAAAAAAACATGATTGCCTCAATTCCAATAAATGAACATAAAAAAATAAGAATTTTTATTGAATTTTTGTTGATAATTCTCTTTACTTTTAGTTTTTTCTTTGTGATAAAGCAATGGCCATATCTTTTTCATGCGTGAAAGGAGACAACGGTTGCACTTTGTCCAAATTGGAAGATCGTTGTTAATTGATTGTGGTAATATTATTAAGTAATTGATACAAAATGTGAGAATATATTATTGACATCAATCAACAGAAAATTCCAACCATTTTCCAAAATATGCAATTAGAGGAAACAACCCGGTCTAGCTTTGTTCTTTCCCTTTTTTGACTCATTTATTTCTATTCTGCTTTACCTTTTTATGAATTACACATAAAAAGGATTAAGCATTTTACCTGTTTAGATTTTACTTATTTTTTCTATTTTCTTTTTCTTCTTCTTCTTATCCAATTGGAACAAAAAATTATCCTGCCAGCTCATTTTATGATATGTTCACCCGGTTCTCTATTTGAACAAATCTATTTTTTATATAAATTCCATATATAAATATGAATATAAAAAGAAAATAAAATATATCTTTATATTAGGAAACAAATTATGTCATTCAGTTACTAAAATTATGAAATATATTATATTTAATTTTTTTTTACAAAAAAATATTTCTAGAAAGTAAAAAAAAAAGGACGAATGTAACAATTTTATAGGAGATAATTTATTCTCATGTAATAACGAATAATAAAATAATATGGATTTTAGTTATATGTAACATATATGTGTATATAAATGCATATCATATCTTAGAATTCAAGTGTGTAGAAAAAAATTTAGTTCGATCTATATTGAACTGAAGATCTAACTTACCAAACCTGCATTATGACAATATATGAATAGATGGTAATCAAATCTACCAATAATAATCATCATATTAATAGTAAGAATATAAGATTGTCATTCCCGAAATATTGTACAAATATAGTAATACACTATTAATTTATTGTTTTATGAGTACAAATATTAACTTATTCTCTAAAAACACGTTAGGCCAATAAAATATTGTACATTAAAATGAGAATTCTTGCACTTTTTAATTAGTAAAAATAAATTCATTTCGTATAACCCAAAATCAACATTTCCTTATAAAGAGGAAAATTTCATCAGTGTTCATCATTATATTAGTAAATTACACTTACTGAATTTTAATAAAATCGTACAAATCACCTCTTTTTATACTTACAAACACTCTAAACCAACTACCCATGTGGGGGGATATGTATCATTTTTTAAACAAAAAAAATGATAATGGTAGTTAAGTTAAACAAAATATGGTATATTGTGAAGACAGATCCAAATATTATACGAGTCAATAAATCTTCATTATTTTTTGTTCGTTATAATATAGTATAAGAGTGATTTAAACAATATATTTTTAGAATTATTGATGTATTTTCAATGAACAAAATTAATGAATACACATGATTATTATATTATTTGGAGTTGTCTCATTAATATAACATATTTGTTTAACTTAATTTCATTTATCATCATTTTTTGTTTAAAATATCACATTTGTTTCTAATGCAGAGATATTAGTATAATATATATGAGCGGCTTATGTAAGTAAAAATTAAAATAGAGAAATGATTTGTGTAATTTTACTAAAACTTTAGGGTATTAGTGTAATTTACTCTTATATATATATATATATATATATATATATATATATATATATATATATATATATATATATATATATATATATATATATATATATATATATATATATATATATATATATATATATATATATATATATATATATATATATATATATATATATATATATATATATATATATAATTATAGCTTTAATTAATTTGACTTATCTAACCCTCTAAATTGCTTCTAGGATGCTCTAATAAATCAAACAAATTGATCCCCCAATTAAAATTATCATATGTTGTGAATATAATTTTCTATTCTTTTTGCTGTACATTGTCAAAGACAAAAGGAACTAGTTAACTTAAAATAACATTTTTTTTCACTACCAATTTAAAGACATAATAAAAGATAAGGGGGCAGGATAGATTTTGTTGAATGGGTTATTAACTGTAAAGGTTATTTATTATTTAAAGAACTTAAAACAAATATTTAACAAATATATAATAACTCATCCAAAAAAGCAAAATTTGTGTGGATACGTTTTCTTTGAAGACAAACATCACTCATTAAAAATAGTTATTAAACAAACAAAAAAGAAACCCCTGACATTACTATTACTTTAATGAAAATCTAATGGATGACATTATTTTCATTTATTTGCTTCCATTGTACACATGTCCATGCAACCACTGACCAAAAGAGATATAAGCCAAAATTACTGGAAAAGAAAACCTAATTTACTTAGAGTGAAGTTCAGTGACTTGGAGAACACTCTAACTAACAGGCCCAATTGTATCTTTCATATCTCTCTCTCTTACTTTGTTGTTGTAATATGACCAATTTGAGCTAATCAAAGATAATGCAATTCCATGCTACATCTATAATTCTTATTTTCTTAAATCAATGATGATGGAATTAGGTTTGATATCTAAATACTTTTTTAAAGGAGAAATAATTTGATGAAGAGATAAAATTCCTTAAGAACATATCTTTCAAGTGAGAAAATACCACTAAAAACACCACTAATATAAAAACATCATAAAATAAAAGAGAATAAAGATTCTCCTTTGCAAGAAAAACAATACATATGTCAAACAATAAATGAATTTAAGAAAATAACTTATTTCCTAATGTAAAAAAAAATACTTTATTTTCAAAACGCACAAAAAAAAAAAAACCAGCCAAAAGCACCTCCTACATAACTGAGGAACTAAAAAAAATCAAAACCACACACCAGACCAAGGGAACTAGCACAAAGTGCACTCGAACCAAAAAACACCAAATCTGAAAAAACCACACCCAACTGACAAAACCTAAAGAAATGTAAGTGTATCGCGCTCTGATTTTCGGTTACGCGACCTTTTAGAGTCGCCATTATATTTTATGGTTAAAAATGTAGAAAAATCTTTAAAGCCCAATCACATTGGGCTTTTGGATTGTGATATCCAGGTTCGGGATCGAGGAAGGTATTAGCACCTTATTCGCCGTAATTAAACGGTACCCTTACCAATTGTATGATTTAAATACCCTTGAATTATTTAAATTTAAATATATGTACAACAAAATATTTATTTATTTTTATTTTTAAGTCTGGCAATATTACTTGCTCCTACGTATTCCTATACATATTAGGAAATTAAGACATACGTAGTTCTAATTTTGAAATGGTTTGTTGGTTAAAATAATTAACTCCTTAAAAAGGATGAAACAACAGAAACTAATGTCCGCACCGCATCCATTTTTATTATTAATGTAAGAATTAATATAATTTTTAGTTTTTTTATTATTAATTTAGGAATTAATCGAATGAAAAGAAGCGTCATAACGCGACCGTTCAATGATGATATGAGGACAAGAAATGTTACCATGACCTGCCTCCACCCTTTGATCAATCCTAAAAATATATATTTTTGTTATAAAATTTGATAATGTTATAAATTCATTTTTTAAAGCAAATAATCTATTATTAAAGACATTTTTTTAGTTTAGATATTATGTTTTCTCTTTTTTTTAAAATATAAATTTTATCATTTTTACTTATAGAAATAAAAAAAAATTCCATTTAAAAATAAAATAATAGAAACAAAATAAAAATAAAAAAAAAGGTTAATTAGTTATTAGCTTTATTAAGATATTATCATTTTAAAATTAGAATTACGTATGTGTTGATTTCCTAATATGTATAGGAATACGTAGGAGTAAGTAATATTGTCAGACTTAAAAATAAAAATAAATAAATATTCTGTTGTGCACAAATTTAAATTTAAATAATTCAAGGGTATTTAAATCATACAATTGGCAAGGGTAGTGTTTAATTACGGGTGGACGATGTGCTAATACCTTCCTCGATCCGTAATCGAATCTCGAACCTGGATATCACAATCCAAAAGCCCATTGTGATTGGGCTTTAAAGATTTTTCTACATTTTTAAATGTCGCTTCCTCACACACTCACGATATACTTGAATTACACGCGCATACGCCCTATACCCTGGTTGTTAGAGATTAAGGTTGAGATAAGAGGGACATGTGTTTTACCGGTGTTAGACTTGTCTCCTAGTATTAGCATAATGGACCACCCAAATTGTCTTGATATCGCAGTTAGACGCTCGAGGGGCTCGACTCCTCTTGTTTCTAACCTGGGATATTAGGACTCCTTTCTTTCAAGATTGGGGACAATTTGGTGACATAGAAGTCTAGAGCCTTTACCGAATATATTTTAATGAGACCTAGTACATTGCCATAAGGTGTTGACTTTTAGTCTATCGAAAACCCTATAAGAATACCATGTATAGGACACTGGAAGCAAATTATGTCTACCCCATTCTACATCCATACATGCATA
>NC_032025.1:10439185-10439886 GCF_001865875.1 Lupinus angustifolius | reverse complement strand
AACTTTGATTTTGCAGAAAAAGCAGCCATTATTTTAAGACAACTAATTCACCCCCCTCTTAGTTGCACTCTGATACTTACAATTGGTATCAGAGCTATACTTGGGTAATTTACTCTCAAATTTTGATCCTAACCAAGATGGCCGGAAGATCTTTCCTAGGAGAAGTCTCTAACATCAACCGCCCTCTAAGCTTTGTTGGAGAGTGCTACGACTTCTGGAAGATCAGATTGAGGATTTTCATTGAATCCCAGGATTTGGATATTTGGAATGCTATTGAAGAAGGACCCTATGTTCCCTTCACTGTTATTAACAGTGTAAGAGAAATAAAGCCGAAAACCTCATGGAACGATGAAGATAAAAAGAAGGTACAATATGATTTGAAAGCAAAGAACATACTAACCTCTGCACTTGGCACTGATGAGTTTTTCAGGGTATCTAATTGCAAATCTGAAAAGGAAATGTGGGACACCCTTGAAACAACTCATGAAGGAACCGAAGAGGTAAAAAGGTCAAGACTTAATACTCTCTCCCAAGAGTATGAAATGTTTCGCATGAAACCTGGAGAGAAGATCTTTGATCTACAAAAGAGATTCACTCATCTTACAAATCACCTTCTCGCACTCGGAGAAGTTCTATCAAACAGTGATCTAAATCTGAAAGTCTTGAGATCACTTACCAGGACTTGGCAACCAAAGGTAACT
>NC_032025.1:10438779-10439085 GCF_001865875.1 Lupinus angustifolius | reverse complement strand
ATCCGCATCCTCATCCTCATCCGCATCCTCATCCGCATCCGAATCCTTATCCTAATCCTAATCCTAACCCTAATCCTAATCCTAATCCTAACCCTACTCCAATACCTATTCCTAATCCTCATCATCATGCTCATCCTCATCCTCGTCCTCCTCCTCATCCTCATCCTCATCCTCATTCACATCCTCATCCTCATCCACATCCTCGTCCTTGTCCTCGTCCTCATCCTATTCCTAATCCTAATCCTAATCCTAACACTATTTCTATTCCTAATCCTAATCCACATCCTCATCCTCATCCTCATCCTC
>NC_032025.1:10375337-10438679 GCF_001865875.1 Lupinus angustifolius | reverse complement strand
CGGCATTCCGAATGAAAAATATTTAGAAAATAGGTATAGGTGTATTCAGGGTCTATATTGACTCTAAATGAAATTATGAAGCCAACGATGTGATCGGCATTCGATTCCGAGTTACGTAACTCAAAAACCACTTTTTGAGCCGTACCAAGTAGATTTCGGCCCCGACAGTGGTTCAGAACTGACTGACTCCTAAAATTACCAAAATTTACCATAAAATAGGAAATAAAATTACAAGACTAAAACTCAACTAGAGTTTCGTCTAATTCTTTACCGAAAATTCCCAGAAATTCATTTTCGAATATATAATTAATAAAAATATTAATAAAATCTTATAATTCAAAATCGTAAAACTTGCGGTGTTACATAGGCCTTTAGTTGCGCAACATGGTTAGCAGAGAAAATTAATCCAAGAGCAAGAGACCCTTTGAGAGATCTCAAAATTTTCATGGCAGTAGTGTAATGTAGAGTAGTAGGACAAACCATAAATTGAGCTAATTGGTTGACACAAAAGGTGATGTCAGGCCTAGTGTTGGTCAAGTATATTAATTTTCCAATTAATCTCCTATAAGAAGGGGGTCATCAAAATGATTATTGTTGTCTTGGTAAACATGGACATTGGGGATCATAGGGGTAATGGATGGCTTGCATCCAATCATCCCTGCATTAGAAAGAATCTCTAAGGCATACCTTCTTTGGTTCATGGAAATCTCAGCTTTTCTCCTAGCAATTTCAAAACCAAGGAAGTACTTTAAGTCACCTAGGTCTTTGGATTTAAAGGTTTTATTTAGGATTTGTTTGAGGTTATTAATCTCATCAATGTCCTTACCGGTAAAGATGATATCATTCACGTAAACTAAGACATCAATGATTAGGATTTGGAGGACCATTTAATGAATAGTGAATGGTCATTCCTAGACTTATGGTAGCCATGCTTGACAAGAAAGTTGGAAATCTTGGCAAATCATTGCCTACTGGCCTGTTTAAGGCCATATATAGATTTCTGAAGTTTGCATACTTTATTAGTTTGAGCATTAGATAGGCTAGGGGGTATGGTCATGTAGTTCTCCATGTAGGAAAGCATTGGGAATGTGTAATTGTTTAATGTGTGGATTAGGTGGGGAAGCCAAAGCTATAACAAGCATAATAGTGGAGATTTTTATAACATGTGAAAAGGTTTCAAGATAATATACCCCCTTAGTTTGAGTATATCTCTTAGCAACTAATCTAGTCTTATGTCTCTCAATGCTTCCATTAGCCTTATATTTGACTTTAAACACCCGTTTACATCATATAACAGACTTATCCTTAGGTAGATTGGTTATAATCCAAATGTTATTTTGTTGCAGGGTAGACAATTATTTGTTAACAACATTGTGCCATTGAGGGAATTTAATGTCCTGAGAGTAGGTCTTTGACTCAATGTTTGTGGTTAAAGAGAGAATTCTAGATTTATGATTATGAGAAAGTCTGTCATAGCTAACAGAAGAGGATAAAGGATATCTATTAAGAGATGTAGGAATACTAGTCTTGTTCAATAAGGCACAATGATAATCTTTGAGATAGGTGGGGGTTTTAGTAACCCTACTACTTCTTCTAAGGTTTTGATCTTCATTTTGTTTCGGGTGTGCTAGCAAAATCTAACTTAAGGCAGCAAAAAAAAATCCTAATGGGAAGGAGTCTAGTCTAAAATTTGAACAACAGTTTGCTGTTAAAGTTCGGCTTATACCATGGTCCATTTTCACTATGACCGAGCATATTCGGATGAAAACATTAGAACTTGTACGTTGGATGTGATTGTGTTGTTCTTGTCTCATTGTTAAAATGTGGTATGAGTTATGGATGAAACTTCTTGATGAATCAAGAAGTATGAAAGAATGCACGAATGGGAAATAAAATCTTAAAGAATAAAGAGTATATGTTTCTCATTGTTTTCTCAATGAATTATGAAAGTGAAAGCATACAAGAGTTTATATAGTGAAAGATAAACCTAACTAAATGACTTAAACTAATTGATCTAAAACAGAAAACACATCTATTTTAACATCCCCCGATAAGCTGGAATGTATCAAGCATTCCAAGCTTGAAATGATTCTATTGAACACATGATATACTCTAATACCTGCTCTAGCTGGTGAGTCAATCATTATCTCCCAGTCTTGAAATCAGAATATGAACAAAATACTGACACTTAACCACCATATGTAGAAGCAACTTCATCCAAAGCTTAATCATCTTTTTTGACAGAAGTTTAACCAACCAAACCAACTATAATGGACGAAAAAGAGAGAAAAGTGGATCTTAATCTTGATCTTAATATATTGTTTCAATGAAGAAAAATCACACACTATAATGTTGTATGTTTAATGAGAGAGATGTAAAGAAAAAAAGTATTAAAGAAAAGAGATGATTATGGGTAACAAATGAAGAGTAAGAAAATAATTTGAAGTTATTCTTGTTGTAATTGATAAAGGATGAAAAAAATTAATTGAAAGAAACAAATATTATTGTGAACGTGGCACTAAAAATGCCATCTTCCAACCTGAAAATGCCCTCATCCAAACCTGAAAAATGTTGCCTTAATTCTTTTTTTTCTTCAATAAGGAGACAAGGAAATTGAGACTAAGTTGTACATTTTGGAAGTTCTGCTTTTCATCCATTGCACAATTTCCAACAACAACATCCATACAAGGAACTTTTTTTAAGTTGAAACTTCACCATTGTTTTGCTTTCATTAACTTTTGATTCCAAGGATTCCTGATCAGTGACCAATGTTGGAATTTTACCTGTCTTGTTTAAATCGGGCCCAGTAGACGATAAATTTGTTTGATGATAGCTTCAGATGTAAGAAAGGCATGACACTTCTTGGCTAGATTCTTGATGAGTTTCTTGTTTTTTTAAGCCATTTTTTAGTGCTTCCACATCCATGTAATCCAGCCCCTTTTTTTTATGTCGAAGCATCACCAAGCATGCAGATCTTCATGTTAAAAGAGTGGAAGTTAACAAAAGGAAGAATAAAGACTTGAAGAGAAATGATGTAAACATTGTAGTCATCTCAATATTAGACTCAATACAAAATGTTATATGTACTATATGCTGCTATTGTTGTTGGAGAAGCCTAGGCGACTTAGTAATCTTGTGACTCTTCTTGTTGATGATGGGGTCTGAGAAGATGATGCAAGTACCTTTTGGATTTCTCAGCCACCACAGAAGAAGATGATGCATTGTGATGATGTTGATGAAGAGAAATTGCAACATCAAACTTCTTTACAATTAGATGTAGCAAAACTCTTTAATATATAGACTTTAATTGGTGGGAGACTTTATACTTAAATATGAATACTAAATACTAAAGATGATGAACACTATCATCATATATATCCGAGATCTTTTATGTCAAATCATCGAGAAGATGTATAGATAAAACTAGAGCAAAGCGTACCTTACTATATTTATAGAGAATATAGTGAAGTGAACTTTATAGAATCTTTCATCATGTTTCTATCAAGTCCATATTTATTGTCCTTGTATGCAAACACATTTTCATAGTAGAACATGTAGGTTCTTTGGCCTTCAAATTGTAGACCATTTTTAGCCTTAGTTTCTCCTCTAATGGGATGAAGAGAATAACTTGATATGTTGTGGTTCATATTATTTGTGTTGTTGTGTTGTTTTTTTTTTGTGGTCTACAATTGGGGACCATAACCTCTATTTATAAGACAAGCATTCCCTTTCATTACGGGTGATGTATTTTCAATTTTCTTATTTCTTATTTTTGCCCATCATAAAAATAGAAATAAGACTTTAGGTATCTACACAATAATTTCCATGACAATTATGTCTATAGCCATATACCTTACTTGAAGTAAATCACTTTAATTTGGCTACTTAAAATAATGACCCTAAACACATTTAAACATTACATGTGTGACCCAAAATTCCTTACAATCTCCCACTAGTCACATATGTAACTTTACAAATTGTGTTAGACTTTATGAGCTAAAAAATATGTCAATATAAACCTTAAATATATCATTATTTCATCCATCAATTATATTAATATATAGAATCAAAGTGGTTTTCTTTATATCAATCATAACTAAACCAATCAATGATCAACAATATTAAAACAACTAAATGGCATTAGATCAATCATGAAATGTGTAGCATGAAAATCACATGAATGTGATCTATACATGTCAATTTTCAACTAGTCCTCATTTACTTTAGTCAGATCCCATAAATAAATTTTAGAGTGAAACTGAACCATAAACTTTATTCTGCAGAAAAACTTTATTGATCTTTATATCTAAGCCGAAAAACACCCACATACAAACTCCCATTGAACCGAAATATCCTCAAGTAATACATTATTCGTATGAGCAATGTACTTGTGAAAGACATTAGATTATAAACATTTAGTGAGCATGTCTGCAACTTGGAGTTTGTGTCAATGTGCTCTATAGACATTAGACCACTCTGAACTGTTTTCTTAAACTAGATATAGCAATGCTAACCTTTTGTCACAGTATAACTTTAATGGTCTTTTAATATATCCAAATTAGCAACCAAGTAACAAATGTATAGTCATATCTCATAATTAGATGTCTCATAATAAGATATGAAAATCGCTACCACAATAGATGAACTATAAGTGTCTGCTTAGCACTTTCCGAAATAGCTCATCATCCACCAAATAGATAGATATAGATTTTCAACTGTATTGACATCTAACAAGACTAAATAACAATACATAATGATCTCTAACTGAATCACTTTGTGTATGTGAGAACATAATTTCTTTGTTCTTTATAAGTACTTAATAACCTAATTGGTTGTCTTCCAATTATTGGTTTTTGGATTCCTTAAACATCTGCATTCTAACAAAGTACACAATATCCTGATGTGTACAACTTTATATATACATTAGATTCACTTAGCCGATGCATAAGAAATCTACTATATATCTTTAACTTTAAAATTCATTCCTAAAACATTACACCCATGAATGTTCATGAAATTGTATACCTAATAAAAATAAGACTCATGTTATTTGAACACTTTCATACCTCATAGTTCCATTTATCCTTAATGGAACTTCCTTAAAATTAATGAGTTGTTCCTTTCTAATTCGAGAACAAACACAATGTTCTCTCCTTAATTCTTAAAGTTAGTACAATTTAGGAAGACCATAGAATAGGTATGTACAAACATTATAAAAGCAGAGAATTCAATAGAAAAAACAAAACAAATTGCAATAATTCTTGCAATTAAACTCAGAGTTAACTTTAAATCTTAGATTCAAATAATGGTGGGGCACACCACAATTACCTAGTACAACATTAATATTCGGTTTTTGGACAAAAATATTAACTTGTAAGTGGTACGCTGAATGTAGTAATCAAATATTGATAATCAGTTCTGTCAAACAATAAGTCTTTCTTTGGACCGACTTACTATTCAACGGAAAACTGTATGGTTATCACATATTTATTACCACAAGTACATTTATAATTTTGGTCAAATAACAATCTTCCTTTGAGCCGATCACTATTCGCATAAAACTGCAAACATACAATTGGCTTGATATTCCATTGCCAACTAATGGTACTCTTGTTGTAATGGTCAAACATTAATTATAATGTGTGTCAAATAATAAACTCTTCTTTGGACTGATTTACTATTGGCATACGCAACCTTATAAATATCATATGTTTATCATCATATGTGTATATATAATCCGGCCAAATAATAATTTTCCTTTGGGCCAATTAATATTAGCGGGTACATATACACACTGATATTTAATAATTATTATGAATAATCTACACAAGAAATGTCACTTTGGTGACTTCTTGGTTCAATTAAAATGTCCAACAATTCTATAGTACAAAAGATATCCAAAACACTGAATTCAAAATATATCTTACTTACATAAAACATATAAATATATATTTTGGAGACTGAATTATCATGTTACACCTGTAACCTAATGGTAAGGCTCCTGTCCAGTCACGTAATAACCCTACGTCCGAACAGGGAACCCTTCACGAAAGGGTGTTGCATTTTATTCACTAGACTAGTGAACAGTTGTTTTAATAAACAAACTTTGATAAAATAGTAAAATCATGCATCTAGTGGGTATTGATTATGGAACCCGAGAATAGGACTTTAACATGAACATCCCCAAACAGTGCAACCCATGGTTAACTTTTGTACTGTTTTGACAACCACAAATTTATTTATAGTGTACCTCTTCAAACATTAAGTACCTAAACAATTTACTCAAAAAATGTTCAACCAGAGACCTTTACACTAAAACAGTAACACCCAACCATTACACAAAGTAACGAATACAGTTTTATATTTTAGAATAAAACGTAAATAAGGTGATAAATTACTGTTCCATAAATTCATATTCTGAAGTTATACAACCTTCTAGGGAATCAAAAACATTTCATTTGTAAATGAACTATTCCCAAGTTATTTAAAAAATAAATAAACCAAACAGTGGTCACCTTTGGATTTGAACATTGTGCAAGGCATATAGTGGCGACACGTCCATTTTTAAATTATCCTTATTTTAAAGTTTTAATAATTTAAATTCTAAAACATCACAGAGTGTCAACACTTCCTCTGAAAATATTTTAACTAAGTCAGCAACCTTTGCAACTTTATAATCAACTGGTTTTGCCAACTAAAATGTGGTTTAAACGTTTCAAAAAAATAATTCCAACAAAATGCCACCTTAATATATAGAACCGAAGACCTTATCATGAATTACATTCACCTGTGGTGAATTGTTGGCACTAATGGTTATTAGTGCATATTTCAACTATGCATACATTACATTTATTGCCCACAAAGAATAATTCATGCAAAATTTACATCACATAATCAAGCAACAATTAAAACAGTAAATGAATTTGTTACTTGTTCTTACATTTATGTGGTTCTTATTCTCATAGAACTTACAACCAAAAATTGAATAGCAATATTTGGAAGTCTTGGAATAACAAAGTTCCATTTTAACATAGACTCATTTATAAAACATTGAATTTCTAAAAAGATAATTCAACCATATCCTTATTTCCCAATGATATGATATGAAAGTGGCTCTAATACCACTTGTAAGATTTTTTTTTAATAGAGACCTTAATTGATGGTGGGAGCCAAAAGATGATTCTTTGTTGAATTTTTGATGAATCTTGGAAGAGAAGTATAAGCGAAAGTCATCAAAACAATAATTATTGCACTGATACTATGTTAAAATGTGGTATAAGTCATGGATAAAACTTCTAGATGAATTAAGAAATATGAAAGAATGCATAAATGAGAAAGAAAATCTTGAATATCAAAAAAGGAAAAATAGTAAATATTTCTCATTATTTTCTCAATGAATTGTGAAAGGGAGAGAATACGGTGAAAGATAAACCTAATTAACTGACTTAAATTAATTGATCTAAAACAAAAAACACATCTATTTTAATACTCATAAGCACAACTTTTAGGCTTGTTGGTTGTTTAGTCTGCTTATTTTTTAGAGTAAATACTCGTTTTGCTCTCTCATGTTTTTTGGCCTTTGTCAACTTAATCACTAATAATTTTAAATTACCAATTTAGTCTCAACAATTTTAACATGAAATCACATTATTATTACTTCCATCTCCACTAGTTAACATTAACAGTTTAACCTACTTATATCATTAACTACTAACATAATCAGTAGATGTTGGCAAGTTTGAGACATCACCGGATGACTTGTATTTTTTATATCAAAATCCTTTATTAATACGATATTGTTTTGAGTTAGAAAAACTTCAAAAACATGTTAACTGAAAGAGATGGATGGTGAAACTGCAATGATGGTGAAGATGTGAAGGAAACTGTGTGGCAGTGATGGGATTACAGTGGAGATAGAGGACATGATACAAGTGATACATACCATAACACTCTGCTAGGGATAAAATAGTATTTTTCTTGGAGTAAATAAATAAGCACATCAACATATCCCATGATAGGATATAAATCACATATCCTAGATTGTATTTCATTCTTTGTCTCAAATTAATCAGAATGATATTTTTTGTTTTTAAAAATATTCTTTTATTAATATTATAATATATAATTAGTCCAAGAAATAAAATAAGATACAATTAAAATAAATGATCCCTGTACCTACTGGTCCTCCTTCCATATGGTAAAAACAGAATCATAAGTTCAAAAGAAGAAAAATGAAATAAATAACAGTATCAAATATGTTATCATTGCAATAATTGAAATTTCTGGGTCCAAATCTATTGTCAATAATGATTAATACTAGTCCAAACCTTTGTGAAGTTTTTTAGGTGAAAAACCTTTGTGAAGTTTGTATGTCAAAACAACTCTACAATCAAATAATAAGTAATTAGCAATGGTATTCCGACATTAAAATCTCACAATAATATTATATTATACTTATACTTAACACGTTATGGAAAATTATATGTGCAAATTAATCAAGGAAAAGAAGCAAATATTTTGAATATGCTAAAAACTCTCTAAAGGATGAGAAAAACAGTACAAAGATGCAGAGTTTGTATACCGATGCCTCTAAATTTGAATGTTCCGGAGACAGCGGCTTTTAATACTGAACAGTCCCACACCCTTACCAAGCAAACACAAACTGGAACGATATATATATATATATTTGTAACCAAAACCTAGTAGGATTTATATAAAAGTATATGTGAAAATAAAAACAAATTAGATGCCAAAATTCAAAGTAAAAAACCAAAGCAGTGAGCCAGCCAGATATAGAAATAGTGTATGAGTAAAAGGTGCAAAGTCCAAAGAAAAAAGGACTCAGAAGTGAAATTTTATAATTGTAAGAACCTTCCAGGAATCAAGGGTCACGATCATGTGACTAGACCCATAAGACAAGGAAAGACCCCAAACTTTTAGTTTTCTTTTGGCCTCTCTCTCTCTCTCTACATCTTAATCCATATCCTAAAACTATCCTAAACCCTACACACTTCTGTTTTTTTACTCTCTGTGCTTTGTGTTTAGAGTCAAAGAGAGATTTCTTTTTTGTTCACTTTCATGGTGGCCTTCTGAAGCTGCTACACTTTCTGTGTGATTTCAACAGCAAACTGCAATGATAGGTTTCAGAGAAAAGGAAAGGACAAGAGAAACTAGAAGGCTTTATTGGGCTAAAGCTGCAATTTTCTTCTTCTGGGTAATCTTAGTTTTTGCTCTTATAAGCTTGTTTTTGTCCATTCACAATGAAAACAGTAACAGGAGCAGTAGCAGAAGAAACCTTACAATTAATGGTGAACATAGTTTAAGGAAGACAATGTTTCATGCATCACCATCATCAAGCACTACTACTACTACTACTCAAGCACGGTTTGTGAGCACAAATAATGGTGACCAAAATAACACTCTTTATGGAGATGATAAAAGAATAATTCACACTGGTCCAAACCCTCTTCATAATTAAGTAGTGTAGTACTCTTCCATCCATGGTAGGTGGTTTAATTTTTTTATGTTAAATTCTAGTGCATAACTTTGTGTTCATTAATTATGTTTTTTCTTTCTCTTTGTATCCTTTATCTTTTACTATATCTTACATTTTGTAGTTAGGATGAATGAGAGCATAGCCTTAGCCTTTTCAGTAGTGGGGGGATAATGTTTTAATGAGGGCTACATATGTAGCAAATGGAGAGGAATTAGATGAAGGGTGAGAGAAAAATGAAGAGGCTAATGTTAATGCTCTCATTTCTTTTGCAGTGAAGTGATGAATGAATTTTCCTTTCCTTTTCTGTATCCTTTCTGTTCAAAACAGCCAGAAGCAGCATGTGAATTAATTGGCAAGTTTTAATTCATTCATCTACTCTTCTTCTGGCTTATGTCATAGCCACACAATATTACTGAACCTTTAATTTGATGAATGTGATGCACAGCTAGCAAATAAGTACACAGTACACCATAATTTACTTACATGCAGTGTCACTCAAAGCTTCCAGCTGCTGCTGAAACAATGCACCGATGTCATGTACTACATGTTTGATATAAATTATAAACTGAAAAAAAATTAAATATAATTTTGATATTTCATTTATATACTTTTTCCATCATAAACTAAACTCGATTTAGCTAAAATATTAAATTATAAGAAAGAGTTTAATATTTAAATATATTGAATTGTCGATATCATTTATATTTATATTTATATGTTAATCATCATTCACTTAATAGATATTAAACTTTATAAAAAAACATATAAACCAATAACAAGTAGAAAGACTCACATCTAAACATGACTAAAAATGTGACATAAAGCCAAAGTATTGGATTCAGAGGTTAAGTTAGAACTCCAGAATATCTTATAGATACATAGTTAGGTCAGATCACTGAAACTGCATTTACTGCGCTATTTGCCTTGCCTTCTGCACCGAAAAGGGAAAAGAATAGGCCAAGCATCTTAATTAGTAGGAATCATTTGCATGTCATGATCGACATGATACAAGTTCAGGGTTTTAAGTATGAGATTGCAACCTCAATCATTTAATTAGTGTTTAAAGTTATAACTTATAACACATATCTCGTATTTATACACCGAAAAAAGACATAAAAATACAAAATATAGTATAATATGATTTTCACATATCATAAAATATTACATAAGTAATTCACAACATCTCCATTCGCATGTTACAAAAAAATTAAAATAAATAAGATTCTCAGTATTATTTATCTGAAATAGAATTATCATTCATATAATATATACACATATACATATAATAGCTAACTAATTTGGATAGAGTTGGTAATATATAAATATTTATAAAGATATGAGGCCTATCGTGACATTGGACCGAATCAAATAATTTTAATTCTACCAATATTAGATCTAATAATAGATATACGTACCAGTTATGACTTATGACCAACTCTTATTATCACACTTATAAAACTTTAAATAAACTCATTTAAATAATCAAACCTCATCCTAGCGATGACCTAAGTTGCCTTCAAGTTCAAACTTTGTTTGAGCGTTTAATGATTTGCAAATAGCTTAATTCATTTACCCAACTCATGGCTCAAAAATAGTTTTCTAAATGTACTTATAGTAAAAATACATTCATTGTAAGAGGATTCAAACACACACGCACCATGGTAAGAGGCTATTCATAATTAACTAATACTCTACATTCTTTTTGAGAAAAATATATATGTAATTGTAATGTATGAGTTTGATATATTATCAATACATTATCTATTATTCTTATTTAATTATAATTGATTCTTCAAAAAAATTAATACAAATAAATGATGGATAAAGTACATAGATATTACCTTCAAATTGTTTTCTCTACGGGCATGACACATGACATGTTTTATTTTTTTTGGGTGATATACAAGTAAACATGATTTTCTGTGGTGTATATGTAGTGCGTAATTGATGGTGTGAGACTGTGTAGGCTTTAATTGATTGATTATTCCTAGAAGTCCCATATGTTTTTGACTTAAATGCACCACTTTTTCTCAAACAAGATTCCTGTTTCAATGTCCCAACACGCTTTCTCAGGTTATAGGATACTGTAAATCTTAAATAAATACATAAGATATTGTATGAACTATGAAGCCTCGCTTTCATAAAATAATAAAGATGCACCCGTTGAAAGGAAAATACAATACTGGCCTTTGTTCAGTTGATCGATAAACCTACAAACATCCTTCAACCTTGTGTATTGGTGAGAAATCACTTTCTTCCATGCCTCATTAATTTTACACGGTTACAGAAATAACCATACGTTAATAATAATAATAATAATATAATCACTGTCAGTTAATTTTTTTATAAACGTTCCATGGTACTATATTTTTTTATTAACATTATACATAATTTATCTTTTAATTTTTTAATAATAAATTTCAATGATTAAACTACAATAACAATTTTATCATATATATCATTATAGAATATATAATATAAAATTAAGTTCAAAACACGTTAGATAATCTTAGATATCCATTACTCATATAGGTATCCACAAATAGGTGGAAGTATATGAACATGTAAATACTATCTAAATATGTCTTGCTCTGTTACTATCTCTAACTCCATCCAACAAAGCTTTCAAAAAAAATTACTTTATATTAAGTTAAATAAAAGTGAAGTTTTAAAAATAATTTTTGCTAAGGAGGTTCCCTCCAAAGACACACTTTTAGCAATTTAAAAAACAATTTTTTACGAGAAAACTAAATATACCACTTCTTAAAATTATAAATGCATAATTTCTCAATAGAAAATCTAGTTTTTGATTGTTAAAATATACACTTGACACATTAGAAAATCTCTTACAATATTAAAGGCTTTTTATGAACAACCTATTTTAATTTTTTTACATGTGCTCTAAATATATGACAAAAACTGTCACATATGGACAAAACAAGTCCATGATATCAAGGTGTGAGATATATAATAAGGTATAGAAACTTCCTCGGAATTAGTTAACTGGGTCCCACAAAATGCAGCCGAATAATGGCTGTAGAAATGGCTAGATATTTATCCAAAATACTAATTAAGTTTCTGATCAATCTTCAGAATGGTGTTTGGACTTTGGACAATGTTAAACATTTCTATTAGATTATCCATCTATTGCATTTTTTTCAAGGGTAACACTATTTGTTAAAACCGTATTAATTATCAAACTGGTCAGAGTATTAGTATAATGGTACAGTAGATCAACCGATAATTCACTAATATTAAATATTGGCTTAAAAGAAAAAGAGAATGATATAGCAAAAGAAGTGGCTATGGTGAAACCTTCTTGTGGCCAAGTAAAATGAGTGGCTATAGTGTAACATTTTTTGTAGACAATGAGAAGAAGAGGTTGTGGTGAAGCATCTATGTTTTTTGCCATACAATCCTCAAGGCTTTGACTATAAATAGGAATGCTCCAAGTCATTGTAAGATACACTAATATTCTAGCTTTAGTGCATATTCTCTCTTGTTCTAATATTGTGAGGAATATTTTAGTATTTAAGATATACTTGAGAGAGTGTGATATTGGGTGTACTTGGGTTTTGGGAAGTGAGTGAAACACTTGAGTGAACTTGTAATTCTCTTTTATCATAGTGATAATATCATTGTTGCTCTTCAACCATGGACGTAGGCAAATTGCTGAACCACGTTAATTTCTCGGTGTCATTTTCTCTATTATAT
Organism: Lupinus angustifolius; assembly: GCF_001865875.1. Lineage (NCBI taxonomy): Eukaryota > Viridiplantae > Streptophyta > Magnoliopsida > Fabales > Fabaceae > Lupinus > Lupinus angustifolius. Next base: position 10,425,469 of record NC_032025.1, on the reverse strand, counting down.
TTTCTCCATTTGTCTTTCGCATCAACAAACTGGTATCAGAGCTCGTAGAGCTCTTGCATGCTAAGCCGTACGATCTAAAAGAAAATTCTTAGTATGCTCTGTGTTTGCAGCATTGTCTGATCTTACACACCAGAAAAGAATTGTTCTTGTTACTGGAAATGTATAATAGTGTGAAAGTGCATGTCTAGGAAAGTTCTGTCTTAGGAAAGACCTGGTATTTAAGCGTGTCTGTTAAGACCCACCTCTCTTTCCTGGGAGCTTTCCTGGTGTATGTTCACGGACTACGATACTGTTCTGGTATACGGTTATCATGGCGAGTGCTAAATTTGATTTGGAGAAATTTAATGGAGAAAATGATTTCAACCTATGGCGATTGAAGATGAAGGCTCTACTAGTTCATCAAGGCTTGGGAAAAGCCTTGGAAGGTAGAAACAAGTTACCACAGAGTATGACCGAGGACGAGAAGGATGAAAACTTGGAAAAAGCACATAGTGGAATTTTGTTGTGCTTGGGAGATGAAGTTCTACGAGAAGTGTCAGATGAAACTACAGCTGCTTCATTATGGTTGAAGCTGAAAAGCCTGTATATGACGAAGTCACTCACTAATAGGCTGTATTTGAAGAAAAGAATATATACTCTTCAAATGTAAGAAGGAAAACCCATAAAAAATCATCTGGATGAATTTAACAAAATTATTCTTGATCTAAAGAATATTGATGTTAAAATTGAAGATGAAGACCAAGCAATTCTTCTACTATGTTCCCTTCCAAGTTCTTATGAGCACTTCATCGACACCATGATGTATGGTCGAGAAGATCTGACCTTAGACGAAGTAAAGGCGGCGTTGCACTCAAAAGAACTGAAGAAAAGAGTATCAGATTCGAGATCTGAAGGCTCAGGTGATAGTCTTTTTGCCAGAGGAAGAACAGAGAGGCGAAATCAATTTGGTGAAAGAGGGAAATCTAGGTCCAAGTCTAAAGCGAAATCTAGAAAGTATAAATGCTTTCATTGTCACAAGGAAGGGCATATAAGAAAGAATTGTCCAGAGCGCAAAGGCAAGGAAAAGATTTATGAATATGGAGATGCAGCTGTAGCAAATGACTATGATAGTGCAGATGCACTAATAGTCTCAGAGCACGATTCAAAAGATGAATGGGTACTTGATTCTGGATGCTCATATCACATGTGTCCCATTAAGGATTGGTTTTCAACTTACCAACCCTTAGATGGGTGCAAGGTCCTTTTGGGAAATAATGCTCCCTGCAAGGTCATTAGCGTCGGCTCAATTAGAATCAAGATGTTCGTTGGAATCGTAAGGACGTTGACAGATGTAAGGCATGTTCCAGAATTGAAGAAAAATCTGATTTCCTTGGGAACACTAGATTCAAAAGGTTATAGCTACAAAGGTGAAGGTGGAGCTATAAGAATATCTAAATGCGCTATGATTGTAATGAAAGAAAAGAAAGAGAATAGTCTCTACATGCTACAAGGAAACACAATCACGGGTGTTGCTGCTGTCTCATCAACAAGTGATTATGATGTCACCAAATTGTGGCATCTAAGAATGGGTCATGTTAGTGAAAAAGGTCTAGCCGAGTTGGCCAAGCAAGGATTGCTATGTGGTCAACAAGTCGGGAAGGTAGACTTCTGTGAACATTGCATTTTTGGGAAGCAATGTCGAATAAAATTCAACAATGCAGTTCATCGAACAAAAGGCACGTTGGATTATGTACATTCTGACTTGTGGGGTCCTTCCCAAGTACCTTCTCATGGTGGTAGGAGATATATGCTAACTTTCATTGATGATTATTCAAGGAAGGTTTGGATCTTCATTTTGAAACACAAAAGTGAAGCATTTGTGAAGTTCAAGCAGTGGAAAACCTTGATCGAAAAGCAAACTGGGAGGAAGATCAAGCGACTGAGAACTGACAATGGCCTAGAGTTTTGTAGCAGAGAATTCGGAAACTTTTGCAAGGATCATGGTATTGTCAGACATTATACTGTGAGGCACACTCCTCAACAAAATGGACTTGCAGAACGGATGAACAGAACCTTACTTGAAAGGACAAGGTGTATGTTGTCAAATGCTGGATTGCCAAAACAATTCTGGGCGGAAGCTGTCAATACAGCTTGTTACTTGATCAACAGATGTCCATCAACGGCTATTGACTTTAAAACTCCAGAAGAGATGTGGTCGGGTGTTCCTGCAAATTATGATAATTTGAGGATATTTGGTTGCCCTGCATATGCTCATAACAAAGAAGGAAAACTTGATGCAAGAGCATTGAAATGCATTTTTCTTGGATATCCTGATGGTGTAAAAGGATATAAGTTGTGGTGGCCAGAGAAAAGAAAATGTATTATCAGTAGGGATGTTACTTTTAATGAAGCTGAAATGCTAAAGCCTCATTAAGAGTCTTCAAGTGAAAACAAAGACCCTAGTATCTCGGAGATGGTGGAGTTTGAGGTGGAGCCAACAAAGGAAAATACATTTGATCAAGCAGAAGAAGTCAATGATGCATCTACTAGTAGTGATGTTTCTCAACTGCAACATTATCAGTTGGCTAGGGATAAACAAAGGAGACATATAAAACCTCCTGAGAAATATGGTTATGCTGATCTGGTGTCTTATGCTCTAAATGTTGCTGATGATATCAGCAATTGTGAGCCACAATCATATGAAGAAGCTATCAACAATAAAGAAGCTTCCAAATGGATTTCTGCCATGATGGAGGAAATTGAGTCTCTTCATAAGAATCATACTTGGGTTCTTAAGAACCGACCAAAGTCTCAAAAGGTTGTTGGATGCAAATGGGTCTTCAAGAAGAAGGAAGGAATTCCTGGAGTTGAAGATGCAAGATTCAAAGCGCGATTAGTGGCCAAAGGTTTTACACAAAGAGAAGGAATTGATTTCAATGAAGTTTTCTCCCCTGTGGTAAAACATAGCTCTATTCGCATCCTACTTGCCATTGTAGCTCAATTTGATATGGAACTTGAGCAACTAGATGTCAAAACAGCATTCTTGCATGGTGAGTTGGAGGAACAAATCTATATGAAACAACCTGAAGGATTTGAAGTTCAAGGGAAGGAAGATCATGTTTGCTTACTGAAGAAATCCTTATATGGCTTAAAACAATCTTCTAGACAGTGGTATCGACGGTTTGACACCTTCATGCTCGAAAATGGCTATTGTAGAAGTGAGCATGATAGTTGTGTCTACTACAAGAAGCTGGCAAATAAGTCATTTATCTATCTCCTTCTTTATGTTGATGACATGTTGATCGCATGTAAGAACATGTCAGAAATAAAAAGCTTAAAAGCTCAATTGAGCTCAGAGTTTGAAATGAAGGACTTAGGAGCTGGAAGGAAAATTCTAGGAATGGAGATTCAGAGAGATAGAAAAGAAGGGACGCTCTTTCTATCACAAAAGAAGTATATTGAGAAAGTGTTGGAACGATTTGGCATGCAAAATGCTAAACCAGTCACTACTCCATTGGCGTCTCATTTCAAACTTTCAATGGCCTTGTGTCCACAAACTGAGAGTGGAAATGAGGAGATGTCAAGTGTACATTATGCTAGTGCAGTTGGCAGTCTTATGTATGCCATGATATGCACTAGACCAGATATTGCACAAGCAGTAAGTGTGGTAAGTAGGTATATGGCAAGTCCTGGTAAAGTTCACTGGAAGGCTGTGAAGTGGATTATGCGCTACCTAAAGGGTACCATGGATATTGGCTTATTGTATGGAAAAGTCAAAGGTGTTGGAAGTAAGGTCATCGTATATGTTGACTCAGATTATGCCGGAGATTTGGATAAGCGAAGATCACTCACTGGATATGTTTTTACACTGTGTGGTTGTACTGTTAGTTGGAAAGCAACACTACAATCAATTGTTGCTTTATCTACAACTGAAGCGGAGTACATCGCAGTAACAGAAGCTGTAAAGGAAGCCATTTGGGAGAAAGGTCTAATTGAAGAGTTGGGTATACAACTAGAAGAAACAACCATCTACTGTGATAGTCAAAGTGCTATACATCTCACAAAAAATCCAATGTATCATGAAAGAACTAAACATATTGATGTTCGGATGCACTTTATCAGAGATATCATTAAGAAAGGAATTGTTAAAGTGGAGAAAATACCCAGTGCAAATAATCCTGCTGACATGATGGCAAAGCCAGTTCCAACAATGAAGTTCAGACATTGTCTGAACTTGATTGATATCCAGAATCTCTAGTGGGCATGAAGAAGAGCAACATGAAAATAGTTATGATAGTCTTTTAGCCAATGTGGAGATTTATTAAATATTAGCTTAAAAGAAAAAGAGAATGATTTGGCAAAAGAAGTGGCTATGGTGAAACCTTCTTGTGGCCAAGTAAAATGAGTGGCTATAGTGTAACCTTTTTTGAAGCCAATGAGAAGAAGAGTTTGTGGTGAAGCATCTATGTTTTTGGCCATACAATCCTCAAGGCTTTGGCTATAAATAGGAATGCTCCAAGCCATTGTAAGACACACCAATATTCTAGCTTTAGTGCATATTTTCTCTTCTTCTCTTGTTCTGATATTGTGAGAATTTTAGTGTTTAAGATATACTTGAGAGAGAGTGATATTGGGTGTACTTGGGTTTTGGGAAGTGAGTGAAACACTTGAGTGTACTTGTAATTCTCTTTTATCATAGTGATAATATCATTGTTGCTCTTCAACCATGGACGTAGGCAAATTGTTGAACCACGTTAATTTCTCAGTGTCATTTTCTCTATTATATTTTCTCCATGTGTCTTCCGCATCAACAACTAATTAAATTGCATGTTGGTTAAACCAGACATATTTGTTTATATTTATATATATATAAACCTACAACAACAAAAATTCAAATAAATAGATACTCAAATTTATAATTCTTTACTCAAAATTCATATAAACAAACAATTTTAAGTCTATAACAAATTTAAAATATAAATTGCAAAACATATAACAATCTCAAAGTATCACTTAACAAATGCAAAATATAAATAAATGACACAAGTTCACAACTCACCATACAAAACAAATAAATTTAGAGTTTTGACATTTAACACCAACGAGTCAAAGTTGTTTCATATTGAAGTTTCATTTTTGCACCAAATTCGACTTTCAGACAGTTGACTCTAAGATTACACAAATGTCATTGCGATTACGCACAAATGTTATGAACCAAAAGGTGTAATCTACGTATGCCTTGGAAACATGTGTCTTGAAGTGTTGAATAAATGTTGGAAAAATGGGTTACCGTGTAATGAATTTTTAAGTTTTTAAGTTTTTTTAAAAAAAAATGTGTATAAACCGACCGGTTTAGTCAAATTCCGGTCGGTTCACCAGTTTTGACTGATTATGACCGGTTTTTACCGATTTTGATCAGTTTTAATACTTGATTGATTCAACATACGTACAGTACCGGTTACGGATCCGGTTCATCGATTTTCCGATCTAACCGACTGGTGTGATACAATTTTTATATCATTGGTTAACAGACAAAGTAAAAAATTACTAATAACTGTTGCATTTTGACTAAAATATATCCATTTATTTCTCAGAGAAGAATAATCAATAAAAGAAAATTGATAATTATCGAATACATATATAGATATAACTGAAAAAAAGTTTGTCTTAACCTTGAAATTATAAAATAACAATAGATTTTAAAAAAATATACTAAAAAATACGAAATGAAGATAAAATTAGTTAAGGGGTTGAAAAAAAGCAATTTTATATTATAAAACAATTTATTAAGTAAATTGAAATTGAAAAGAGATGTATTGAACTCATTAATTATTAATATTCTACTATTGTTCTTATTATAAGGTACTTTTGAATAATAAATTACACAAATCAAGACTATTAGTTAAACTTACCCACTTTCTTTAAAGGTTTTAAAATATTATACTATTTAAAACTACAGCCTCGTTAATTTTAAAGATAGTAAGGTGGAAAAAATAATATAAGCAAAAGATAGTAAAAACATTTTATACAAATTTTTTTAACTAATGTCTTATAATAGGGATGCGAGGAAATAGAAACTTGCTTCTTTTTTTAATCCTTAAGATTTTTTTTTTGTTGAGTTTATCATCTTATTACCAACAATGTTTTAGTGGGATAAGGTCACGTTAAATTTCTAGGTTAATCAAAAGGTTAAATATTTAAATGTTATCATCTTATCTTATTTATGAATGGAGTTTCCCCATGAAATGAATGTTTGTATGGACCTCGGAGCCATTATAGAGCATCAATAATAATGTGAGTTAATGAGGCAGTGATAATGCAACTACCTCTAATCTCTCTTTGTCGTCCAACTTACATTAAAAAAAGAACTTAGTTTATTGCTTCCAACACCCTACTCTTACGCTGTATGTCTTGTTACTTGCTGACTAATCACTATATTCTCACCCCTTCTTTTGGTCCTTAATAAGGAACCTCTAACCAAAATAAAGGCCCCACGAGATACAAAGTTGGTTGGAAAGCACAATTCTATAAATAATATCACCTGCCCTAAATAAAGGCTCTATTAATGTTAACCGATAATGGTTACATTCATACAACTTTGCAATGATAGCCTTCCTTGTTGATTGATTAATTTGTGGTAGATATTGAATAAATGGTTACTTTCTACCAAATACAATAAATTTTTAACTCATTAAATCTGAATTTCTACTTCCACGGCAATGTTGTAATTGAAGCGCTAGACAATGGAAGTTAGCGGGACTTAATCTAATATATATTAAAATCATGCGTACAAGAATTAGATAGACGATATGAGATTTATTTTTTAATATGCGTTCTTCATGTAAGCTTGTCAGATTAATCAAGTAGTTATCATTGACCCATGACTAAAAATATCTTACGATCTATGAAACCAAGAAGAAGTTAAACTATGACTATACTATATTAAGGTTTTATCTCAAAACTTATTAGTAATAAGATAAATAACCCGACAAGTATTTGAATCATCTCTCGTAGAATGAAATAGACAAGACACTTCTCGTCACTTATCATATACTAAGCAGTATATATCTATAGATAGTATGGGATTTATAATACAAATATTAACTAGCAGTGTACACGTGCACTTGCACAGGTTGCTTCTTTGTTTATGCATAATGCACAAATAATGTACATATATTTTATAACGCTAATAAATCATGTATTGAACTATTATATTTTGTTTGCATTCATATAGTTGCAATATTAATATTGGTTTTTGAGGGTATATGTAGAATAATAACATTTATATATGCATTTCTATAAACATTGATTTGTTGAAAGTATGATTATAGAAAGTATTTGATTCTAAAATAACTAAATAAATAAAATTTAAATTGTATTGGATAATATTTTACCTCTATGTTCTATATATAAATAAATATAATGACTTCTTCTTGCATCATATTTTTTGTGATTACGTTTATAAGTATTATATAAAGTCATAAAGATTTTTTGACATATCTCTTGAATGCTTATGTTTTATTTTAGATTAATGTTCATTGTGTATAAATATTTGAATATATTTTTAACTTTCAAATATAGTATAATTAAATGTTATTTATTTGATTACGTTTTAGCTAATAATCATTGTATGAAAATAACTCATAAATTAAAGATTCATTTATATTATTTAGAAAATATATTTTTCTATACAACTGTAATATTTTAAAATACATATTTTCCTATTAAATCTGTAATTTTTATAATAAACATATTTGAATTAAGTTTATTCATATGCATTATTAAATTCATATGTTGTGGATAACTCAATGTATTAACAATGCATTATTGTTTACCTTAATTTGTAGTTTCAAATATACTAATAATGTTTCAAATCTTTATGTATTAATTTTACTCCTATTGTTTTATCTTATTTGTTATACCAAATGATTTGATGAGCTATTAGGATGAGATAACTTTTGTAGTCTATTTGAAAAACACATTAAGTTAGGATTTGGAAGGATATTTTTTCAGATAGTTTTAATCAAAATAATAATAAAAAGTCTAATAATTGATTTGTTATTCTTATATATTCATAATTAAAATACATATATTTTTCAAGAATATATCTACAATTGTTATCTTTTACTTAAATAATATAATGATAGTAATTAAAAAAATTGAAAATTCTCATTCGTTATATTCTCATATGTTATACTAATATATATTTAAAAATTGTTATAATTTTTAACATTTTTAATATTCTATTTATGTTATATTTATCATTATTAATATCTTAATATTATAAAAGTAACATTGCAACATTAAAAGCAAACACTAAACTCGGAATAAAATATATTTATAATACGTTATAATGTATACAACTTTATAAATCTTATGATAGCTTTTAAGAAAATAGAGGTAAAAGAATCAATTATGTAATCACAATAAAATGAAATCAAGGACATAGTTTTTCAAAAAATTAATAAAAATAAGACTATTATTATATTAATTTCAAATTGTGACTCATGATTTTATAGTATTTGATTTATATACAATTTCTTGATTTTATAATTGATCTTATGTGTACCTCTATTAATTTGTACTTTGAAATATACTAATAATGTTTCAAATCCTTGTGTATTAATTTTACTACTATTGTTATATCTTATTTTTTATACGAATGATTTGATGAGCTATTATGATGTGATAATTTTTCTAATCTATTTGAAAAACATATTAAGTTAGGATTTGACGGATATTTTTTTATGGTAATTTTAATCAAAATCATAAAAATATTCTCATGATTGATTTGTTAATTTTATATATTCCTAATAAAGTACTAATATTTTCTCTGAATATATTTACAAGCGTTATATTTTAATTAAATAATATGATGATATTAATTAAATATTTTGCAAATTCTCATCCATTATATTCTCATATGTTAAACTAATATATATTCAAAAATTGTTATGATTTTTAATCTTCTTATTATAATATCTTTAAATATTCTATTTATGTTATAAACCCTATCATTACTATCTTAATATTGTAAAAGTAACATTGCAGTAGTAGAAGAAAACATTAAACCCTGGACAAAATATATTTATAATGAGTGTTGCCTAAAATTAAAGAATAAAAAATAATTTAAACAAAATATAAATCAAATATGCATTATAATGCACACAACTTTGTATATCTTAATATTTCTTTTAATAAAAAAGAGGTAGAAGAATCAATTACATAAGCACAATAAAATCAAATCAATGACATATTTTTCAGTAACTTTAATAAAAATAAAACTATTATTATATTAATTTGATATTGTGGCTCATTATTTCAATCATAATGTCAATAATGTCATACTTTCTGTTCCAACAAAAATCAATAATAGAAGTATTATGAGAATTAAAATTATTGTTATTAATGCTAATAATACATTCTTTAGTAATTTCAAAATATGAAATAACTTTAATGAAATTTGTTACTTGGAATAGCTTTGATGGAATAAGAGTGGTCATTTCCTTCAATCATGATGTCATTAATGGCATGCTCTTGCTCCCACGAGAATTGATAATAGAATTATTATGAGAAATATAGTTATTGTTATTAATGCTAATAATATCCTCATTGGTAACATGTTTTTGGTTGTCTAGATTTTTAATCTTGTGGGTCGCATTAAAGTTGAAACCGAATTAGTCTTTCGGTCGTTGGCCAATGAGGAAAACAGATTAACATCTCCCAATTTAATTCATTAATATTGAAACTATAATTACCCTTGAACAAAATACTTGGCATTTTTTCTCACTCATTAAATTCATATTTACTGCCCCAACTGTAACGAACGTAATAATTTCCAATTTTCCACCAGATTCGTCAGCCATTATTAATATAATATAAGAATATACTCACAATTGATTTCTTTTTTTATAAATATAATTGATTTTTATATTTAAATAATATAATGATATTAAGTAATATATATTCAAAAAATAAGGATCTCATCCATTATATTATTTAAGGGTAAATTCATTAGTGTCATTTAATAGGTAATAATTATTCATATTCTAGTAATTAATATATATTCAAAAACTGTTATAATGGTTGACTATATTATTTCTTCATTAGTTATAAATAAAATCACTAAGTATTCATGATCAGCAATTATTAGTTATATTTCTGCAAATTTATGTCATAATAAGAATAGCATAAAATTGGGAAATCGCAAATAATTTAAACGTATTATAAATACAAAAAATTACAACATTATTATTGTCCATATATGAAAATGCCAAAAATCCAGAATAATTTTACATTAAAAATGAATTACAACAAACTCATAAAAAAAATAAAGACATTATTTTAATACACTCATAAGTAATGGTAACCTCTAATCATTATATTCTAGGAGATGAGTTTTTCTTCTATAAATGTTGAAACAAATAACATGATGAGCCCATAATTCTTGTACACTCACATAGTAATTGCAATCTCTAATATATATATCAACAAAGACAATAATCAAAAGAATAAAAAATCATACATGTGAGAGAGTATGAGAGTAAAAGATGATAGATTTGTTAAATAAAAAATGTAAAATTTATATGATGAAGAAGTTATATCTACCACAAATGAAGAAAAAATTGAAAGAATATAAGAATAAAATCATATCTATGAGTTTGTTTTAAGAGTTGAAGATGATAAATTTGTTGATCACAATTTGAGAAATAGTACAATGTATATATACCGGCTACCAACAAAAACATAAATTAAAAGAATAAAAAATCATACATATGAAATGAAAATTTGAAATAGTATAAAGTATATATACCAACAAAGACAATAATTAAAAGAATATAAACTCATACTTGTGAGGAAGTTTGAGAGTCGAAGATGATAGATCTGTCGAATAAAATATATGAAATTTATATGATGAAGAAATTATATCTACCACAAATGATTTTTTTTTGAAAGACTATAAAAATAAAATCATACCTCTAAGTTGGTTTGAGAGTTGAAGATCATAAATTTGTTGAACATAATTTGAGAAATAGTATAAAATATATCTACCAACAAGTACAGAAATTAATAGAATAAAAAATCATATATGTGAGAAGAATAAAAAAAATCATAGTTGAAGGTGAGTTTGAGAGTTGAAGATGGTAAATCGGTTGAGAAAGGAAGAGACAACCTGAGGAAAATGCACAACAACATTTTATATCTCCTTTAATATTTATTTAATGAGTTTTAAACAAATAGTATATGATAGTTTTGATGTTGTGTGTAAGGTTTGTTGTAGCGGAAGACTCATGGAGAAAATATAATAGAGAAAATGCCACCGAAAAATTAACGTGGTTCAGCAATTTGCCTACTTCCACGGTTGAAGAGCAACATTTATATTACCATTATGATAAAAGAGAATTATAAGTTCACTCAAGTGTTTCACTCACTTCCCAAAACCCAAGTACACCCAATATCACTCTCACTCAAGTATATTTTAAACACTAAAATATTCCTCACAATATTAGAACAAGAGAAGAAGAGAGAATATGCACTAAGGCTAGAATATTGGCGTGCCTTACAATGGCTTGGGGCATTCTTATTTATAGTCAAAGCCTTGAGGATTATATGGCCAAAATCAAAGATGCTTCACCACAACCTCTTCTTCTCATTGGCTACAAAAAAGGTTTCACTATATCCATTCATTTTACTTGGCCACAAGAATATTTCACCATAGCCACTTTTTTTGCCACATTATTCTCTTTTTCTTTTAAGCCAATATTTAATAAGGTTGTATAGTAAGAGTTACACTGTGTTTGGTTTAGAGAAGAAAAGTCAAGGAAAGAAAAGTTGAGGAAGAAAAACTTGAGAGAAGAAAATGGGTAGAAAATGTGATAATTTTTTAATTGTTTGGTATGATAGAAAATGGAAAGAAAGTAAAGAGAAAATAATAAAATTATTATTAATAATGATATTTTATTTGTACTATCAAAGAGATGATATCTCAAAGTATGTCCCAAATTATTTCTTAAACCAATGAAAACATGCAATGTGAATTAAAAAAATTAATATTTCTTATTTTTTTTCTGTTTTTATTTCATCGTCATTGGTTTGGAACATGATTTAAGATAACTTTGCAATGATGTAAAAACCGAACCGCACCGGCCGGTTCAACCGGAAAACCGATGAACCGGTCTCCTAACCGGTACGGTACAGATATTGAACTGACCAAGTATCAAAACCGGTAAACCGGCCGGTATTTCACTAAATCGGCCGGTTTATACATATATTTTTTTCTAAAATAAAAACTTAAAAACCCATTACAAGGTGACCCATCTTTCCAACCCTTCTTCAACACTTCAAGGCACATGCTTCCAATGCATACTTAGATTACACATTTTGGTTCCTAACATTTGTGTGCAATCTCAGTGACATTTGTGTAATCTTGGAGTTCTATCTAAAGATAGGATTTGATGCAAAAATATAATATCGATATGATACAACTTTGACTCCTTGGTGTTAAATGTTAAAATTCTAAATTTATTTGTTTTGTAGAGTGAGTTATGAACTTCTGTCATTTATTTATATTTTGCAGTTGTTAAGTGATACTTTTGGATTGTAATTTAGACTTTGAATTTGTTAAAGACTTAAAGTTGTTTGTTTATATGAATTCTGAGTAGATTATAAATATGAATTATAATTTTGAGTATCTACCTATGTGAAATTTTTTGTTATAAGTTTATATATATATATATAAATATAAGTAGGTATGTCCGGTTTAACCGGCATGCAGTTTAATTACTAAACTACCGGTTGAACCACTGTACCAGTACCCTGATTGGTTTAATAACCGGTACGGTTTTAATAACACTGCAACTTTGTGACAATCGATTCTGGTACAATTTTTTCTACATGTTTTTCTCTCAATAATGGAGAGAAAACATAACACATGGCCCCACCAATTTTTTTCTTTCCTTCTTTCTTTTCAATGCAACCAAACAATGAAAAAAACTCTTTTCCTTTCTCTTTCATTCCTCCCACTTTCTTTCCTCCCCTTTTCACCCCAACCAAACATAGCCTTAATGAACTTTTGGAGGGAAAACTTTGCATGAGGTATTGACATGTGTTCCTAGGAGAAAAACTTTGCATAAGGTGTTAACATATATTCATAGAAGTTTTTTTTGTTATATAATAATAGAAGTGAACTTGCATGATGATGAAATGTAGGAAAACCATGCACTGAGAAACAAATAAATTCAACTTAAAATCATGATAGAGACTCTATAGAATAAAGCACGAGAAATTAAAGTTGTTCTTTTAAAGTTAGAAGGAATTGGTATAGTTTTTGAGCATGACGTTTTGGATTTAACTCATTTAATAAGTAGTAGTAAGTTGTGTATGTTGATGTATCTTTAGTTCAATTGCATTAATTATATGAACCAGATCTTCTATATAAAATCCTATTAAATAATATAAAATATTTATTTTTGATTTTATGATTTTTCTTTTGAAGTATATATCAATTTTCAATTGAGTTAGAACATAATAAGACATAAAAAGTGGGATATATAATCTAAATTCAAATTATATACCCTTCCTACTGAATCTAGTGGTACGTTTGATGTAAATAATTCATAGGTACCAATGGGGTTCCTTTTATTGTATATATGTTAAATAAATAATCATCATTCAAATTGACGAGTTGAATCAATCGAGCTAAAGGTTGAACTAAAGATCATGAACTCTTCAACGTACTAATTAAATCAATTCGAGTTAACCAGCCGAATCAAACACTTTGCGAACTTGAACTGGACCTAATTCAAACTGGAAACATAGGCCGTTTCAAACTTGAGTCAAATTTCAAGTCAAACAAATCCTTATTGAGCTGAATGTTGGTTCGACTCATTTCTAGTTCTAGCTCAAAGAATTCAAGTTACAATGAAGAAGAAAACAAATTAAATTTCAACTAAGAAAGAAGAAATATGTAGAACACTAAATGAGAGGAACTGAGAGAATAAAAAATGGAGAATTGTGTAAGTAGTTTTCTCAATTATATTTTATACGTTGTTAAACTAAGTAAATGTAAACTAACTATAATATGCAAATTCCCCGCGAGTGTCAGCTATTAACTAAATCTATTAGTTAAAATAACATAACAAATAGTATACTCATGAATTGGGTCCATTGCTGAACAAACAAAGATGATATCTAGTCTAGTATTGGTGAGATATAGAACATCCCTATGGCTATATACTATGCCAGAGTTGTAATTCAACAACGCGTATTTTAGATGTATAACATTGTTTTCTGTTTGACCGCAGTAGTATATTGTCATCATTAACATAGCTTCTCAAACGTTGTTGTATTGAATATATACCACATCGCATCACAAAAAAAGCGCCATCATATAGTGCATAAATACAACAACGCATCGTTTACAAAGTGTTGTCAAATAGGTCTTACATAAACAACACATTTTATAGGTATTATTAACAGCGCTTATTGTTGCCTTGTTATAGTGCATATATATAACAACACATTATCAGAATAACGTTGTTGTATAATTCATAAATATTCTCAAACAACACCTTAATACAACAACGCAACACACACATTGCGCTGTTATATTAAGCATGTACAACAATGCTGTCTATAAAAAACGTTGTTGTATTAATCCTTTACAACAACGCATGTCAAGACTTCCCCTATAATTCATTGCTGATTTGTATAAATTAATACATGCATATACATTTATTAACAGAACATACATTCTCAACAACATAACATTTATACATTCTAAACAACACACATTAATACAGACGAGAAGTTTGTTGTATTAACATAAATAGAATACGAACAATAACATGTCAATTATGTTTTGACAAAATACATAATTACAAATAAAAAAATTACGTAAATTACAAAGAAACAAAATTATACAAATTACAAACAATTAAAGTTAAACTATAATTATACAAAGACTATTTCCATATACTTTTTCATTTTCTTTGATTGTTTTTGGCTTGTAAGATCATCCTTGTTTGGAGAAACATATTGATTCACCTAAAACTCTTCATCGTGATCATCTCTTGTATATAAATCATCATCCATAGTTCGTCCACTTTCATGCCACTGATATGTCCCAAAAATGGATAATCTTCATCAATATCCTCATATTTTTTGTCATCAATATTATTGACGGTTATTTTGTCAGTTAAAAGAACAATGAACCATTTCATATCAGCTGAGTCACTAATATAGAATACTTGTTGAGCTTGTGATACTAGAATAAATGGCTCATCTTTATATCATGACCTATTAGGATCCACCTGCATGAACGCTAACTCATCAACTCGAAGCCATTGTTATTATCAGCCCACATACAATAAAAAACCGACATCTGAAACATTGTGTAATTCAATTCTCGTATTCGTTCAATTACTCCAAAGTAAGAAAGAAGAAACATGTAGAACACTAAATGGGAGGAACTGAGAGAGAATAAAAAATGGAGAATTGTATAAATGGTTTTTCAAAATTACATTATATACATTGCTAAACTAAGTAAATGTAAACTAACTATAATATGCAAATTTCCTACGAGTGTCGACTATTAACTACATCTATTAGTTAAAATAACATAACAAATAGTATACTCATGAATTGGGTGTATTGCTAAACAAACAAAGATGATATCTAGTCTAGTATTGGTGAGATATAGAACATCCCTATGGCTATATATTAGGCGACAATAAGGAGAGATATCATAAAGATAAGACCCTGAATTCATAATTTTGATATTATAATCCACTAGGGTGCTAGCTGGTTTTGAATCAAGAGACCAACATCTGAAATCAATTCCAAAGCATATTTCCTTTACTTCATTACAATACCAAATTTTCTTTGAGCTAACTCAAAACTAAGAAAATATTTTAAGCCACTAAGGTCTTTGATTTTCATTGTAAAATAAAAAGGACCAATAAGTTTCATTTTTTAGAGTTTGGTAGCAGTCAAAATGATATTATCAATATAAACTAATAAAGTGGTGAAAGATGTTGGAATGGATTTGGTGAATAATGAATAGTCATGTTTGGATTGCAATTATCTAATTTTGATCAAGAGTGCGAGTAATTTTGCAAACCATTAACTATTAGCTTGCTTAAGATTATAAAGTGATCTTTGCAATCTGCAAACTTGAGTATGAGAAGTATGAGTAAGGCCAAGGGTAAGACCATGTATACTTCCTCCTGAATATAAGTATTTAGAAATGCATTATTGACATCAAGTTGGTGAAGTATCCAACTGTACATAGAGGCAAACACAAGAGAACTGCGTCAGTACCTATCTTTGAAACTAGTGAAAAGGTTTGTGGATAGTCCACTCTTTAGATGTATCCTTTTGCAACCAAATGTGACTTGTATCTTTCCACATTGTCATTTGCCTTATATTTAATCTTATAAAACTATTTGAAACCTATAAAAACATTCATCTTAGGTAAATCAGTCAGGATCTAAGTGTTGTTCATAACAAGATCTAACAGTTCAGCCTACATAGCATTCTTCCAACGTTGATATTGAATTGCTTGTTTGTATGTAGTATAGTCTTGTGTAGAAGAGATATTGGTGAATAATTTTTTTGAGAAAGGAAATGTGAATGATGTCATCATATGAAAGAATGGTAGAAGTAGGTTAGGGATGACAAAAAAAACCCGTACCCGTGGGTACCCACATGTAAAACCCGTACGGGCACGGGTCACAAAGGGTACCCGCAGGTATTATAAACGAGTTTTAAAAAATACTCGTAGTACATACAGGCGGGTACGGGTATTATGGTACCCGTGCCCATGGGTACCCGTTATTTATATGATTAATATATTATATTTAATTAAAATAAAAAGTACGTTATTATAACATTCATTACAATATGTACATTTTTTCCTTTTATTTTGTTTATATATTTTATTGAGTTTGGTGGTGAAACACCCTACAAATATTATTACATGCGCAGAAACACACATGTTTTACAAAGAAAATATATACTTTTTGTTAAGGAAATGAGAACAAAAATTCTCACAAATAGAAAACATCAACAAATTTAGCATTTTTGTCAAATATTCAATCAAAAGGTACAAAAGTAATTAAGTTTCATCTCATTTGAATATAGAAGTAAAAAATTAAAAATTCTATTATAATATAGGAAACCTGCGGGTATCTGTTCTATTCGCGGGTACCCAAAAATACCCACAAATACCCGCACACGGGTACACGTATGGGTACAGACGGGTATGGGTAATGCTCTCCTATTTTAAAATTGGTAGCGGGTTGCTACTACCCGTGCCCGCCCGTGCCCATTGTCATCCCTAAAGTAGGTATTGGATAGAACAAGACTCTTGTTGGTATAAGGGACAATATATTCATAAAATGGAACATTTCTAGAATGTAATAACTTTTGGTGGATAGGTTCAACGGAAAAAACTTCAGTCCATGCCTAATAACCCAAAGATACATTTAGAAGCTCTTGGGTCAAGTTTGGTTGTGTATAGGCCATGAATTGGAAAATACAAAGAAACAAACACTCTTAAATTGTATAAATTTAGGGAGACAATAGTGCAAAATGATATAAGGTGAGTTGTGATGCAAGAGAGGTGTTGGAAGCATATTTATGATGTCCAATGCATGAGTTATAGCACATCTTATCTTATAGGAATAATGTTATATTTAAATTGATAACATTATTATAATTTATAAATATTTAAGTGGTAGATATTATTCTATTTTTTTGTTCAAAGTTCATAACAATAATAATTATTATATATTCTTATTATAATTTTACGAGTAAATTACACTGACATCCTATGAGTTTTAATGAAATTACACAAACCATCCCTCACTTTTCTACACTTACACAAACTTCCCCTAGTTTTTCTACTTTCATTACACTAACCACCATTGCATAAGAAATAAGTGTAATCTTTTAAACAAAAAATGTGATAAATGCAATTAAGTTAAACAAAACATGATATATTGTGTAGACAAGTCTAAATAATATACAAATCAATGTATATTTATTATTTTTTGTTACAAAATGCATCAACAATTCTAAAGAAATATTTTTTAAATCGCTCTTATAATATAGTGTAACGAACCAAAAATAATAATGAAATATTGACTCATATATTATTTGGACTTGTCTCCACAATATATCATGTTTTGTTTAACTTAATTGCGTTTATCACATTTTTTGTTTAAAACATTACACTTATTTTTTATGCAGGGTGGTCAGTGCAATGAAAGTATAAAAAGTAGGGGAGGGTTGTGTAGGTGTAAAAAAGTAAGGGGTAGTTTGTGTAATTTCACTAAAACCCAGAGGATGTCAGTGTAATTTACTTTAATTTTATATAGTTCAATTATGTTAGAAAAAATAAAATATAAAAAAAAACAGGTTACTTGAACCCATCTAGATAAAATTAAGCATTATCTAATTTAAAAATAGTTTGAGCAGTTTGAGCTAACAATAATGTGATAAAATATTTTTATCCTTTTATATATAATATAATAATACTTTTTCCCATTAGAAATCCATGTAAAATCATGAATTTCCTTGTTAGGTTTTGATAAGTCTAATATCTTAGGCCCAACTAATGAAAGGAAGAAAGTAAAAATTTCTCTAAACTCTAAAATCTTCCATGATCAAGTAATAATAGAAGGAAAACCCTGGCTAAAAATAGTGATAGCCCCAACTTGCCGCTACATTGCAACGTGCATTTTACAGAGCCACCATCATATTCAGAACATAACTAAAGTGGTAATTTTATCTGCTCTATTCTTCAGCGCGATTTAGTGAAAACAGAAATGGCGGATAACTTAGCATTGGATTTGGAAGAGCTTCGTCATTTAGAAGGCATAGCCAAAAGACCTAGAACCCTCTCTCTCCTCTCCTCTGAGATTCGCATTTTGGAGAAGGTTAGTTTCTCACATCGTAGTTCTCCTCCATTTATAATCTTGTCATTGGTTTGAGTTGAAAGAAATGAATGCATCTTTGGTGTTTGTGTAAATTAAAGGTTAAAATGGAATGATATTATATTTTTATGTTCGATTCCATCCAACTTAGTATGAGATTGAAGGAGATATGTTATTCGTTTCATTTTATGATAAAATATCTAGAAAACCGTATATTAACTATATTCCATTTATGGTTAAGTATCCAGATTGTGTATTCTTGATAGTAATTTAAATTGAGAAAAAAATGTATGCAGTAAGAGTAAGGGGGGAAGAGTTAAATCATTTAAAAAAAGTAATATATATGAATAGTTGATGATATTGATTGTATACCATAATATTTAAACTATATTAGAATTTTGAGGCCTTTTGGTATTCTATTTATTTGCCAATCGTGTTGCACCATTGCTTAATCTTGATTAATTTGGATGTAATTTGCAGTTATCATCAGATGCATCTTCTGCACGAGCACCACAGATTCCAGCACCAATTTCAACTGGAACAAGGGTGACAAATGCACCTGCACTGAAATATGCTACACTTGCATCATTCAGTTGGGATCAGGATAGTGACAAGGTTAAGGTAAAAGACTATTTAATTCTTGAAAATACTTGCCATTGTGCCAAAGTTCGTTAGGCATGATATGCCAATGGTATTTTTACGAAGTTAAGGTTATATGTTTCAACATTATATGATTTTGACGATGTTTCTTTTGTATGCTGATATGACAGATATATGTGTCTTGGGAGGGAGTTGATGAGAGTAAGATTGAGTCTGAGTTCAAGCCAATTTCATTTGATGTTAAGTTCCATGATGTTCAAGGGAAGAATTACCGATGTGCAATACCGAAATTGAACAAGGAGATTGTACCTGAGAAATGTAAAATTTTGGTCAAGCCGAAAAGGGTAGTCATCATATTGATCAAGGCTTCCAAAGGAAACTGGTTGGATTTGCACTTCAAAGAAGACAAGGTAGTGGAAATGCTATGAGCATGATGAGACTTTCTTTCCCTATTCAATGTGATAAAAGGGTGGCTTAATGCACAGGCTCCCTCTGGGTTCTGGGAGGGTAAATGTATATGGTCTTACTCTGCAAACCGAGAGTCTTTTTTTAGGAGTTAAATCCATAACCTCTTGGTCACTAAGTAGAAATCTAAAACGTTCATATTGAATGTGATAAATTAATAATGTTCGTATTGATGTTACAGGTGAAGCCAAGTTTAGATAAAGAGAAAGACCCAATGGCAGGAATCATGGGCTTGATGAAGGTTAATTCTATTTTTTAATCTTTATTTAGCTGAAACTATATTCTGTTTTAATTCTATACATATTATTATCTATATATAGGAATTTTCAAATTGACCTTACTTTGTTTGTGATGTGTATTGCAGAATATGTATGAGGAAGGTGATGAAGAGATGAAAAAAACAATTGCAAAAGCATGGACTGATGCTAGATCTGGGAAAACAACTGACCCTTTGAGTAGCTACCGTTGAGCTTAGAGAAGTGGTGTAAATGTTCAGTCCCTGTTTCTAGAGAATGAATGATTTCATGTTATTATAAAGTGAATGCTTGGCCTATATGTTGATGGAACTTTTTATTCGAGTAGTTTGCAGCTATTGTTGCCAAAATTCTGATTCCTAATAGACTGTCGTTATCTTTGCCAGTTTTTGATTGAATCTCTGTTCGGTTTTTAATTCTTCTAGTTTTATATAAGCCACATGATTTTTTTGGGGAAAGATCCTCTTTGTTCTAAAAATAAAGGGTCTTAACACGTGTTTGAATTGGGAGTACATATGTTGTCCCATTTTTTTATGTCACTTCGTATACTATCACTTTTGATTGGTTGAAAAATTTATTTAAGTTAAAATTATAATTATTAAATATTTTTCTGGTCAATTATATCTCATTTTACATGAAATAGCATAAAAAAAAGTGGGCCACCAGATTTAGCCGTTTGTATGGAATCTCGTGAAGATTGCTTACAAGGGACTAATGCAAGGGGAGTGACTCTGCCATTACTGAGGAGTGAGAAATTATTAGAGTAAATTATACTATCTTTCCGAGTTTTATAAAATTATATAAATTACTTTTCATTTTTTTATATCTATGTAAACTCTCTGATTTTTATATTTTCATTACACTGACTATCCTTGTATGAAAATTAAGTGTAATCTTTTAAACAAAAACTGTAATAAAACAATTAAGTTAAACAAAGATGATATATTGTGGAGACAAGTCAAATATTATATGAGTTGATACCTTTTTATTATTTTTGATTCGTTACGATATAATATAAATGTGATTTAAATAATATATTTTTAGAATTGTTGATACATTTTGTAACCAAAAATAGTAAAGATACATTGATTTGTATATTATTTGGATTTTTCTCCATGATATATCATATTTTGTTTTACTTAATTGCATTTATTACATTTTTTATTTAAAAAATTATATTTATTTTTTATGCAGGGATGCTTAGTATAATAAAAGTATAAAAATTAGGGGTTTGTGTAGGTGTATAAAAATGAAGGTTGGTTTATATAATTTCACTAAAACTTAGAGAATAATTAAGTCAGATTTATATATAATTAATACTGAGATTTCCTTGAATAATGTTGTGTTTTTAAATGTTAAATGAAAAGTATGAATGGGAAAATGTTTATAATCACGCCCTTTTTATAACCTTTGTTATTTGCAATTAAATTTTAATTTCAATAAAAATTATCAGTTAATAATATATTAGAAAGTTATAAGATTACATGTGTATATTTCTTATGTAAGAGAATAATTTATATATGGATGAAAATGATAATACAAACATAATAATTCATGTTGCTAAGGGTAGAGGCAATTTCCTTATAGGGTTAATAAATTGAGTGAAACTCTTATAATGTGTATCCATTAACCATTAATTTTATTCACAATTATGATTCATAATGAATAATAAAATCAATTTAATTTTTAGGTGAAAGAATCACATCATATTTATCGCAAAATTGAATTTCTTTCATCCATAAGAATAGGAAGAAAAAGAAATTGCTCCTCGTATATATATTTCATTTCAAAGCTTCACAAGGTGGCGATGCCTCCTTTGCACCTCAAACCCACCATGGACGAAGGAGGAGGAGCAAAGAAGGCCAAAGCCAGAAAACCCAAACCCACTTTCCTCACCAATTCTCACGCGCTCTTCCACGCTACCATTCGAAAACCCTTCCTCAAACAATTCCTTCCCATACTCTTCCTCATCATCGCCCTCTACGCTCTCTTCAACGCGTTCCTCAACCCCACCCTCCACGCCACCACCACCGCCACCGCAAAAAATCATGCCGTCAAAGTCTACCTCTACGATCTCCCCACCAGGTTCACCTACGGCATAATCCACCACCACTCCTTGGCGCGTGGCGCATCACGCGATGCCGGTGACTTGTCATCGCTCAAGTACCCTGGCCACCAGCACATGTCGGAATGGTACCTCTTTTCGGATCTATCCCGACCCGAATCCGAGCGCGTGGGGTCTCCAATCGTTAGGGTTTCTGATCCTGATGAAGCTGATTTGTTCTTCGTGCCGTTCTTTTCTTCGCTCAGCTTGATCGTGAACCCGGTTCGAGCGCCCGGTTCGGTTCAAGAGAAGGCTCCGGTTTATAGCGATGAGAAGAACCAGGAGGCGCTGGTGGAGTGGCTGAAGGGGCAGGAGTATTGGAAGAGGAACAATGGAAGAGACCATGTGATTGTGGCTTCAGATCCGAATGCAATGTATCGGGTCATTGATCATGTTAAGAATTCAGTGTTGCTCGTTTCAGATTTTGGACGTGTTCGACCTGATCAGGGATCACTTGTGAAGGACGTAGTTGTACCGTATTCGCATCGTATTCGATCGTATCAGGGTGACGTCAGCGTAGATAAGCGTGGGACATTATTGTTTTTCATGGGAAATCGGTATCGCAAAGAGGTAATGCAATATATTATGGTTACTATTCTTAGTACTACTATTATTCTGTATGTGACTATATATTTGATGCTCGAAATTAATCTGGCATTTATCATTGATGATTTTTGAGAATTGAGTTGATTTTGAGACCTCAAAGGAGGGTATATATGTATGATGCATTATCTTTCTATGAATCCAGAAGTGATGAATTATTCTTTTTGATATTTCGAATAATATGAAATTTGAATTCTCTTGCTATATTTACATCAGAAGAATCACTTTAAAGAATGTTGTTTGAGGCAATACTGAAATCAAAATGGCAAATAAAGGCTAATACTTCATTTTTAATTTTGGCCTGAGTTCGATATAGTAGATCAGGATGATATTTCTCTCCTTGTTACCTTTGAAATTGTCTTTTACCTTTGATTTACGGGTCTACTTGTAAGAAGCAAATTGAAGAGTGGTACATTCGATGCAACAATATTTATATGGATTTGGATCCAAATCCTACTTGACATAGCTTACAGTTTCTGTCTTTACCTCTGTAGTCTCTGTATTAACCATACAAATGTAAAAGCAGAGAAAAAGGTGAATCAATTCAAAAGAATTTATAATTAAATGGCCTTTTTGAAGTCTTGGATGTTGTTGTTTCTTCCATGTAACTGACCCCGCCCAGTGTGAAAGACTTCTATAGTTATTGTTGTAGCAATAGTACCGGCAGTGATTAAACTGGCTTATACTTCGCCTGGTTAGCTTTCTACTTTGTGGTGTTCATATTTAGGGTCAGAGTATATAATCAGTTTCCTGTATGTATTCTCATCAAAACATTTGCACATTATGCTGTGATAGTGTTATTTTCTTTGTATATGCTTAAATAACAAGACCCTCTGTTTGGGCTTCATTGATGCACATGGCTTATTGTTATATTGATTTCTTTATGTCTCACCTGTTTTACAGGGAGGGAAGGTTCGTGATACACTCTTTCAAATTCTAGAAAATGAAAAAGATGTCGTTGTAAAGCATGGAGCACAATCCCGTATTCGATCGTATCAGGGTGACGTCAGCGTAGATAAGCGTGGGACATTATTGTTTTTCATGGGAAATCGGTATCGCAAAGAGGTAATGCAATATATTATGGTTACTATTCTTAGTACTACTATTATTCTGTATGTGACTATATATTTGATGCTCGAAATTAATCTGGCATTTATCATTGATGATTTTTGAGAATTGAGTTGATTTTGAGACCTCAAAGGAGGGTATATATGTATGATGCATTATCTTTCTATGAATCCAGAAGTGATGAATTATTCTTTTTGATATTTCGAATAATATGAAATTTGAATTCTCTTGCTATATTTACATCAGAAGAATCACTTTAAAGAATGTTGTTTGAGGCAATACTGAAATCAAAATGGCAAATAAAGGCTAATACTTCATTTTTAATTTTGGCCTGAGTTCGATATAGTAGATCAGGATGATATTTCTCTCCTTGTTACCTTTGAAATTGTCTTTTACCTTTGATTTACGGGTCTACTTGTAAGAAGCAAATTGAAGAGTGGTACATTCGATGCAACAATATTTATATGGATTTGGATCCAAATCCTACTTGACATAGCTTACAGTTTCTGTCTTTACCTCTGTAGTCTCTGTATTAACCATACAAATGTAAAAGCAGAGAAAAAGGTGAATCAATTCAAAAGAATTTATAATTAAATGGCCTTTTTGAAGTCTTGGATGTTGTTGTTTCTTCCATGTAACTGACCCCGCCCAGTGTGAAAGACTTCTATAGTTATTGTTGTAGCAATAGTACCGGCAGTGATTAAACTGGCTTATACTTCGCCTGGTTAGCTTTCTACTTTGTGGTGTTCATATTTAGGGTCAGAGTATATAATCAGTTTCCTGTATGTATTCTCATCAAAACATTTGCACATTATGCTGTGATAGTGTTATTTTCTTTGTATATGCTTAAATAACAAGACCCTCTGTTTGGGCTTCATTGATGCACATGGCTTATTGTTATATTGATTTCTTTATGTCTCACCTGTTTTACAGGGAGGGAAGGTTCGTGATACACTCTTTCAAATTCTAGAAAATGAAAAAGATGTCGTTGTAAAGCATGGAGCACAATCCAGAGAGAGTAGACGAGCAGCTTCACAAGGAATGCATACATCAAAGTTCTGTTTACATCCTGCAGGAGATACTCCATCAGCCTGCCGACTGTTTGATGCTATAGTTAGCTTGTGCATTCCAGTGATTGTCAGTGATAGTATCGAGTTGCCTTTTGAAGATACGATTGACTATAGAAAGATATCTGTGTTTGTAGAAACTGCTTCTGCTATAAAGCCGGGATATTTGGTGTCGAAGTTGAGAGCAGTTACTCCAGATAGGATCCTGGAATATCAGAAAGAACTGAAAGAGGTT
Organism: Lupinus angustifolius; assembly: GCF_001865875.1. Taxonomy (NCBI): domain Eukaryota; kingdom Viridiplantae; phylum Streptophyta; class Magnoliopsida; order Fabales; family Fabaceae; genus Lupinus; species Lupinus angustifolius. Next base: position 10,400,156 of record NC_032025.1, on the reverse strand, counting down.
AGTACTGATGCCTTGAGTTATTTTCCTATAAAATCTATTGGTGTTATTACTATAATATTTTCCACTTACCTATTGCAATTTTTGCTGGTATCTAATATGAAGTTTCCATATGGCTCAAAAAATATATTGAGAAATAGTAATTGAAAGTTTGAGCTGTGATTACTGACAGAAAGTATGATAGTAGTAATGCATAAAATAAGAGAATTGGTAGAAACTGATTGACTTGGTTAGTAAAAGCCAACAGTGTTGTTTCTTTTCCTTTTTAGTTTTTTTGGTCTTTTCTTACAAACAGTATAGTATTGTTGGAAAGGCATGGTTGTTTTTATTGCATTTTTGGACTTCTAAGTTCTAACTAAATATTAACCATTGTTTTCATGAGCAAGAATGTGCTAGTTTCTCATTGATTTTCTGTTATGACACTTATACTTCCAATATGTGAAGTTTGATTGGAGTGTGTTCTTTGTGTAAACCATGTTAATAAACTCGCTCCCCTTCGCTGAGCTTTTAGTCCTTGAATAATAAGCTCTTGAGTACATGTAATATTATTCCTCAATGAGGCCCACGACCATGTTAATTGGCACTTTGATGATTTGCTAAATAAAATCTCAGTAGCAAACTTGAATAAGTTCGGCAGATTCTAATTGATTAGCCCTGTATGCGACTAATATGGACACATGGAATGCTTGTATTCTCGGTGACTTTCGTTTTATGCATTAATGCTTCCTTCTACCTGCTTAAGTAAAAGTGATACAAAGACCAAATATGTAGCTCTTATTCAATAGCTAAACTTTTAACCTCTATATTACTTTATTTTATCTTCTATATTCTCAACTTTAATTTGTAGTTTTTTTTCCTGGTTTTTATACTTTTGTTAAGTCAGGGATTAACTGTGCTTACCTGGTTTCAGGTGAAGCGATACTTTGAATATGATGAACAGGATGGGACAGTTAATGAGATTTGGCGCCAAGTTTCAAAAAAACTACCTTTGATTAAACTAATGATCAACCGTGATAAAAGGCTGGTTAGGAAGGAGCCTGACTGCTCTTGCATATGTGTAAACCAGACTACCCTGAGATGAGAACTTATAGAAATTCACTCACACGGACAGGTTTGACCATTTTATGAAGAAAAATTCATAGGTGTTCTCTCCGATATGTGTAACACTTTAGCTATATTGGTCATCAATGTCTCTTGCATTAATGACCAATGTTGTAACTAAAGTGCTACACGGTTAATGGCGTAAGCGTTACCCGAATTCTCTTCTATGACTATGGCTCAGTTTGGTCTGGACATTTCCTAGGCAGAGGAGATAAAACATTTAATTTATTCATCTTGCCACTGGAGGCTGTGTATATCTTTTAAGTACTTGTTACTTGCCACTTACCACTTACCACTTACCACTTACCACAGGGTAAGATGTACCTTGTAGAAACCACACGGCTGATAAATTTATGCATTGAGACCAGGCTTAGAAGGAAAGTCTGAGCTGTACCATGTACAGTATAGAGAATAAAGTCATGATTATTTTTAATTTTTAACATGTTCATTTTTATGGTTCTTTTTTTGTGTTTAAAGTTTAAACCATTTGATGTGTCCGCGCTGAAATCATTTGACAGTTTACCTTATTGCTTGCTACATTTCAATGAAACATGATAGGAAAACTTTGTAAGATAACTGAATTTTTAGCTCACGATATGGAGGTAAACTGTCTTGGTAATTTTATATATCATGCAAGTAACTTATATGGTTATGTTTAAAACTTGCTTAAATCGTATGGAGCCTGTCAAAGCAGTTACAGTCACATATTGAGATATTTGGCATTCGTGACCCCCCAAAAGTTCACTGGGGCAGTTCAAATTTGATTTGGATGGTTTAAAGTGACAGAGGGAAAGGTGGCTCTAAATAATAAGATTGAATGAAATAGGTACAACCTCATTATAGTTATCGATACCATTTATATCATCACGGTTTTCAAATTGGGGTACAGAAAATGAAGTGGAAGGCCAATTTTCAGAATTGTGAATAGGTGATGAGGAATTATGTATGCCTATAGATGAAGGTTGTGGTGCGAGCAAGATTGTTTTTCTTCTAACTTGAAGATCATAAATTCAAATCATGAAACAACCTATTATTATTTAAATTTCTCACTATCATGATATCTTGGAAGATTAATTCATGGCAGAGTTCAAAACATGATCTAAATTACCTTTTTATTCTCTTATACTCTAACATCTCTATTGCCACAAAAGATTAGATGCACAATTTGTTTACCATCCTTGCTAGTGTCAACAAGTTTTAATTATATTGTCCCACTTGGACAAACTAATAAATTGGTAACATCTGTGAAAGCGTCACACGTCAAAATGCGTTCTCATTTTCTCCCATCCATTTTGTATTTCTCTAAGTTGGTTTGGATGTTGGCTTCTACCATTTTCAAGTAAGAAACTCTCACCTCTTGAGTAAAGACGTTTCAAACCCATTCCATATTCACCCCCTGATTTCAACGTTTGGCCAAAGAATGGACCTCTTACCAATTTAAATGATAAAGCAATAAAAAATATAAACAAAAATACTTGAACGATATTCTGATATACTGTAGAACCATTCAATGACTTACAAACTTCAGAGTAACTAATTAAGTAACGGAGGGGAATATTTTACAGTTCTTAAAAATATGATTTTAACTTCTTGAGAAATAACCTATAAACCAAGTAATCTCTCTTTCCCCTTTTGCAACAGGTCTTCATGTCATTTGTGAGTAGTACCTTTATCACAAATGGTAATAAAAAAAGCACCCCACCATTTTATCCAACCCACTTAAATGATAAAGTTCATATCTTCCTTAATTTCACGTATAATTTTATATGATTGATCCAAAATACTTAAATCAAGCCACTTGTAATATGATATAATCTTCAATCTTTACATTTATTATAAAATTTGTTCCTTTCTTGCTAAACTTACTCTTCATCTTACTTTAACTTATATAGAATTCATTTGCTTTTAAAGTTTATATCATAAAAATATCATTTAAGTCACGTTCAGCTAGAAAATGGTACAAAAAAGTGATTCAGTTTGTGGTTTATGCATGTAAAACTTACAAGTCTCTTTTGTTCATTAAGAAAATTTCTGATTCACCAAAACACTATGCTCAGCTACTGATTTGAGTTCCTTTTAAGTGATACAGATTGATATTCTCGAGGTCGATGGAGTCTATTATGGTATGCACTTTTCTGTATTATGCATGAAATCTAATAATTCAATGTACTCATATGGTTGGAATATCTATTTCTTTCATGGAAACTTACTAGGAAAAATCTCAAGTACTTGTTGTACCTTGCTCCAATAAGAATATAAAATGCATATTGTTTTTCAGCCATCCCATTCTCCTTTTCTGTAGTCGTCATAGTTGGGGTATACAAAGTAATCCATTTTCGTGTTTTTATTGCGAAGAGCAGGACAAATACTTAAAGAACTTCATTTTTGATCCATTGTTTAGATATAGTGGATAAGAAAAGATTTGTGTTAAAAAGTTAAAATTAGAATCAGAAAGAGGATTAATTTGGTTCCAAGATCCATCCATGCGTTCTTACAATGGAAACACAACATGTTGCTTTTGGTTTGCAGGTTTTTCTGGCTGTCACTGCTATGAGGCTCACCAGCGCCTTGGACTCTCAACCATTGGTTGTAAAATACGCCGCGGCACAAAAGAGACTCTAAGGTTAGTTGATGTGTTGCTAACTCTTACATAAGATTAGGTGACATAGGTTTGTTATATCTGCTGATTGATTTTGATTTTGGTTTCTAATCATGCAGGCATCATATATGCTAAACATCTGATCACCTTGTATAATTCCGAGTTGGTATATGCTTATTAATTTATCCATTCTAAGATTGGAGCCACTTGCTTCTGAAGCTAGTGTTTTCAGTGGAATACTTATGGGGAATATTTCATTGGTGTAGTGTTTTATAGTGTGTAACAAATATAGTACTGAATTTAAACACTCATAATCTATTTACCCTCTCAACTCTCTATATGCTAGTCATATTTATGCAGCTATCATTGCTTTCTGAAATTCATTGAAGAGTGACTATTATTGTATTGATAATGTGTTATTTTGTCTTCCTTCCCATTCTGAGTTTCTTTCAAAAACACAATTTAATAAAAGGAAGAGAGAAAAAAGATCATAGAGTTTTATCTAACCTTAACACTTGGAGTTTCAAAAACCTTTACATTACACTTGTTATAATTTTCTAAGAGGCAAGTGATAGCAACCCTTTGATAAATTATTAATTTAATTCCCCAATCATAAAATTCTACTCAAATAAGTAAAACTGCACTTCTATGCTATAAATCAATGCAATAAGGGCACGCCAAATCCAAAGTTCAGATTTTCAATTGACTAAAACGTGATATTCATTTAGAAAATTGACTTTGAGACCCTCATAAAAAATAGTCATCAAATAAGTCTCTAAAGTTTAAATAATTACCATGTGATGTAAATTTTAATTTTCAAAAGATGCCCCTGACCACCAAATAAGTTTCTAGAAAGACTAATATGGTGATCATTTAAATTTTTGATGAATTATTTAGTGATTATCTTTGGAAGGAAATAGATTATCCTCTATTATTGGACTCTCTAATATTGAGAATGTGAGAAAGTTAGTTCTTAAAATTATTTAATTTAAAAAAAACGTAAAAATTTGTACCATTGAAATTTTGTTTTTACTATATATATATATATATTGTTGGAAAGGAGTAGGACTCATTTCGAAGACCAACTCACTCACTATTGTAATTTTTTGAAGAATATGATTTATGTTTTACTCATATTCAATTCAAACCATTTATTTCTTGAATGTTAATACATGATATTCATTGAGAAAATTGACTTTGAGACACTCATAAAAAATAGTCATCAAATAAGTCTCTAAAGTTCAAATAATTATCTGACGATTGTAAATTTTAATTTTCAAAATATGCATGTGACCATCAAATAAGTTTCTAGAAAGACTAATGTAGTGATCATTTAAAATTTTGATGAATTATTTAGTGACTATCTTTAGAAGATCATTTTCAATTCAAACCATTTATTTCTTGAACATTTAAACAATGTTCTTATAGTACTAATTTGTCTTATAATAACATAGGCTTAATTATAACCAATTATATTATGATTGCACATATTAAAATAAATTTCGTTTAATATACCTAAAGTTAGCATTGACTAGGGGTATTCAAATCCAGTCCAGTCCAAAAATAAAATCAAAAATCGATCCAAAATAAACTAAACAGAATGTGTTTGGATCATGTTGGACTTATTTTTTAAAGACTCATTGATCTGGTCCGGATTTTGGTTTCACCTCTTGGATCCAAACTAATCCAGACCGAATTAGTATGTGAAGTTAAGTGTGTAATGCTTTTAAGTGTCTTCCAAACTTAATCTTAAGTCACAACTCCAAAATTTACCTATATTTTATGAGTGAGAACCACGTACTCCAAAAGTAAGTTTTTTAAACTTACTACTCATCTTAGTCATCAATTCTAGAGAAATTTAATGGTTTAGATCTACCCATTAATTCAAATCATTGAATTTTCCTAGAATTGGTGATCAAGATGTAAAATAAGTATAAAAAACTTACTCTAGTGAATCTCTCCTCATATTTTATTTGTTATATTCTATAACACATATATATGTTGCTATGTTTTAAATTATATTGATTATATTTGATACATTTTTTAGAACTTAAACCAATCTCACAACCAAATGAAGATGATTCAAGTATTGATTTTGATTAGGTGTTTTATCGTTGTGAAAATATTATTGTTATTAATCACAGTAGAACACTCTAAATGTTAAAATTATGTTACAAGTGTTCATATTATTGTTATTGATATATTATCATTTTGTTGTCTTGTTATTGTTGATGTCTTGTTGTTGTTGTTGTTATCATTTTTGTTTTTATTATTATTGTCTTATTGTTTATTACTATTTTATGATGTTATTTACTTATACTATTGTTGCATACATCGCAACGTTGTTTTAATATTGTTGAGCAATATTTTATTATTGTTTTATGCTTAATATTTAGTCATTTTTATGAGTTTTGAATATAAGTGCAATTTCGATATTTTATAAAAAAAAACTGATGCAAACTGAGCCAAAACTGCATATAATATTTGGACCAGATTAAATCGGACATCTTAATATAAACAAACCAGACCGAAACATATCACATATTAATTATGTGTTTAAATTGTATCATTTTTTTTGCTAAAAACTATTCTAAATGGACCACAAACACTCCAAGGATTGAGTAATGCTAGTTTGAACTTTTAATTAAATAAAAAAATAGGATATACTTATCATAACTTATATTTCCCAACAAGGGTCAAAATTATTCTTATTGGGCCAAAACTATAGATATTACCACCATGTTAGAGGACAATACTAAGGGTCCAATTTTATATACTTAACATCAAACAACTTCTTTTTTATTATTGTATTCCAATGTAATTTTATTAACCTATAAACATATAAAAACCCTAAAAAATACTATATACTACTTGGTCTACAATTATAATTTTTTAAGTTCAAAATATGTGATTGAACTTCATGGACTCCCAAATTATAAATGATTAATAAGTTGAAGAACTCAACTAGAGATAAATAGTAACAAATTTTGGGACTAAACGATAATGTTTCAAAAGGTCCAAATTGCAAATAAAATTAAATGACCATGTTATCCCTAAAAGTACAAAGTTGAGGTTTTACAAAATCTCTATTCTTCTTCTCTAAGGTTTAGAATAACTATCAGAGAGTTAACAGTGAGAGAGCGATGGAAGGTGTATCATACGCGCGCATGCCCAGAGTCAAAATCCGTGAACTCAAAGACGACTACGCCAAATTCGAGCTCCGCGACACCGATGCCAGCATCGCCAACGCGCTCCGGCGCGTGATGATCGCCGAAGTACCCACAATCGCCATCGACCTGGTCGAAATCGAAACTAACTCGTCGGTGCTGAACGACGAGTTCCTAGCGCACCGGTTAGGGTTGATTCCTCTGACGAGTGAGAGAGCAATGTCGATGCGATTCTCGCGTGACTGTGACGCGTGTGATGGTGATGGACAATGCGAGTTTTGTTCCGTTGAGTTTCATCTGAGAGTGAAGTGTATGACTGATCAGACACTAGATGTGACGAGCAAGGATCTCATAAGTTCTGATCATACTGTTACTCCGGTTGATTTTAATGATTCTTCTCTTATTCAATCTTCTGATGCTATTACTAATAGGTATTTCTTTTTTTTTTTTGTTCTTTTTTTAGGGTTTCGTTAAGAGGGGTTTCTGTTTTCAACTGGGTATTTTATTTTTCTTTCTATTTCATTTAAATGGGTCTTTTTCGTTTTCAACTGGGTATTTGTTTCTGGCTTAAAGCTTGAGTTTTAATTTATTTTTGTTTCCTTTATATGTTTCCTTCATTTTCATCTGGTTATTTGTTTTTTTATTTATTTAAATGAGTGTTCTTTGTTTTCAAGTTTCATCTGGGTATTTCTTGTTTCAAAATGGGTATTAGTCTTCCTCCCTTTTCTAATGGGTATTCTGGCATAAATATTGTTGGTTTACGTTAATGATATGACAATATAAATTTTAAACTGGGTATTTGTTTTTCTGGACTAGGCAATCCAATTTTGCATTTTGTTTGTTGTTTTCCTTTATGCTGTGACAGTATAAATTGTTGGGATTTTAGGGCAAGATAATTTTTGGTTTAAATCTCAGAGTAAGTGTTTAGTTTTTGGGGGCTAGAGAGGGCGGCTCAGTGTACGAAGCACCCACCTGGTGTTGGTACGACGATGGTAGATATATGCAGTCTTATCCTGCAAGGGGAGAGGTTATTGAACCTGTGAGGCCGTGACATCCATGTCACATGGTAGCAACAACCTTATCATTGCACAAAGGCTCACTCTCAATTTTTGGGCAAAATAATTGTTTTTTTAAATCTAATTTAGATGGCTCTTCTTCGTTTTAAACTGGGCATTCTTTGATATTTGTTGTGTTTCTGAATGCTATGGCAGTGTGAGTTTTTGGTTTCATAGTAGAATTCTGTAATTTGAGTTGTATCCAATTCAGGGGGATTATAATTGTGAAGTTAAGGAGAGGACAAGAGCTGAAGCTTAGAGCAATAGCTAGGAAGGGTATTGGTAAAGATCATGCTAAATGGTCGCCTGCGGCAACTGTCACTTTCATGTATGAACCAGAAATCCACATAAACGAGGATTTGATGGAGTCCCTGACACTTGAGGAGAAAAAAGAATGGGTTGAAAGTAGTCCTACCCATGTGTTTGACATTGACGTCGTTACTCAACAGGTTGAGTTTTTTCTGATTTGTTTTCTTTAAATTTTGGTTATGCACTTTGCACTAATTTCAACACTACTGCTAGTATTTCTGTTATCTATCTGATAATTATCTGGTGCTTAATCTTTGTTTTGTCGCTTATATTCCTTTTCTGAAATTATCTCAAGACATGCACTTTCGGTACCTCACTAATTGTTTCAGAGCAATCTGTGATAGTGTACTTGTCTTGTACACTATGTACTGTCTGATGCGGCTTGTTTAGATTTTAGGGCTAGATAGAATGGGGAATATAGAATTAGGTAGGATAAGTATGCTGGATAACAATTACTTTTCTGCATCACTATCTCTGACCGTTTGTGTTGAAGTAGGGAAGAAAGTATAATTAGACGTGCTTATTTTTTTTCTGCATTCAATGATAAACACCTGTTATTTGATGTATGGAATGATTGCATGGTGCTTCCTGAGAGTAAAATTTGCTTGTTAGTCAACTTCAAGACTGTTTTTTCAATTGTTTATGGGGACAACCTCTAATGTAAGCTTACAGAACCACATATTGAAGGCATACACAGCGACTGAGGGACCATTATTCTCCATATTTTGATGAAGCTAGCTGCCATCTCGAAAATAATATATTTGCCCTCCGGAGTATAAGCATTAACATGATAACTTTTCTGTAAGAATTCAAGTTCATTTAGCAGTAAGGATTTTGTTCAAATGAACATTGATCTTGCCCTCATTCATCCCTCAATTTGTTCTTCTTCCTTTTGCCATTAATCCTTCAGAATGAGAGGGGATTTGTTTTAAGTTGCTTCCATCACTTCCAATGTCGAGGCTGGGTAATAGAAAAATTATTCACTCAAAACTTATGGAAATTGAGCAACTTCATGCAGTGTCATTCTGGAAGGTGAACAAACTTGATTCCTGAAAAGATTTTGAACAAATTTTTTAAATAAGATGTTGGTATCAAGATTTGTGATACAGCTATAGCATAACTGATTGTTGTAGCATCTCCAGGAGCATTATCTGGATTCTGGAGAAGATATGATACACTTTCAGACTTTTTTCAAAGCATTAAGCTATTGAAATTGATGTCTTATTTATTCAACTATTTCAACCACTTTGTGCTGTATACATTTTTGTCTTTGTCAATTGTTGATATGTTACTGAATACCCAGTTCCGTCTTAATATATTTCTTATATCAAATAAAAAAAACATTTGAAGATTCTGTTTGTTATTTGCTACTATGAATCCTTCTTGGTGTATTGTGCATTATTATTAAAAGGCTTAAATATGTTTTTAGCCCCTGCAAATATAGGAAAATTTGGTTCTAGTCATAGAATTTATTTTTTTGTTTTAAGTCTCTACTTTAGTTGATCATTTTTTGTTTTAGTCCCTGTTACTCCGTTAGTGATGCATCAACACCACAATTGGTCATGTCATCTATTGATATGGCATGTGTCATGTGTGAGTGTTAGCTACATTATCATTAGGAACTAAAATCAAAATTTAGGAATATAAAACAAAAAAGTAAAATTACAAGGACTAAAACCAAAATTTGGTAAATCTGCATGGACCAAAAAGCATATTTAATCCTTATTAAAACAAGTTTGCAATCCTTTGGTTGTTTGTCTTGAGGTCATTTATTGTGGCTAAGATTTTAGCTTTTTATCAGGTTACAGTGGTTGACCCTGAGGCATATACCTATGATGATGAGGTGATTAAGAAAGCAGAAGCAATGGGCAAACCTGGGCTTGTAGAAATCAATGCAAAACAGGATAGCTTCATATTCACAGTCGAATCTACTGGTGCTGTTAAAGCTTCTCAGTTACTACTAAATGCCATAGAAATTCTCAAGACGAAGCTGGATGCTGTGCGGCTATCCGAAGATACAGTGGAGGCTGATGATCAGTTTGGTGAGCTAGGTGCGCATTTGCGTGGGGGATGATGAAGTCGATATAAGGAATTTACTCTTGTTTTCCTGAACTTGTTTGTTGCATGCTGTGTTTAACTGAATAGCTGCCAGCATGTGCTTCCTCATTGAACCAAAGATGCTAATTATCATTATGATCCCTTTTATATAAACTATCTTTCAAGTTTAAGCCAGTTAAACAGTGCTACCATGTAATGTAATCTATTTTCTTTTTCTTGTTATGTTTATGTTTACACTTGAAGCAGTTATGCTTTCATTCCATCAACTATTAAGTAGATAAGGGTAGAAAAGCATCTTTGTCATCTGTGGCAAAGGGTAGAAATAGAAAAGCATTAGTGATTGAGACTAACTGCTTATTTTCACCACTTACAATGTGTTTAATGGTGGTTTTATTTGTGAGTGCTTGGAATGCTAGAACTGGTGGAAGTTGTCAGTTAATAGAACCTATATGAAACTGGGCATTGATAAAATAAAACATGTTTTGTAGAGCTAAAATGAAAAGAAAAAAACATAGGTACCGGTGATTGTTTTAGTTGATGCATATCTATGTTTGCTTTTCCATAAGCAAAATCTGGGTTAAAATCAAGCAAGTGTGCTGTGGTTAAGCATCTACCTGATGGAGGAACAAAAATGAAAGAGATCATGTATTAGACTTGTGCAAGTGAAAATTTTACCACAAAATTATAAAATTTACAATGTTACAATGTTGGATGGTAATATGTCATTAAAAGAATAAATTCAACATAGTAGAGATGAAAGTAGTAGAGATGAAAATATTACTCTTGGTGAGTAGAAATATTAAACAAGATATTATGAATGAACGTATTAGATTGAAAGTTTGGCTAGCTCCTATTATAGAAAAAATGGTAGAATCATGCCTTATGTGGTTTCACATGTATTTAGAAGCCTCATTAATGAGAGTAGAACAAATGGAGGTTAGTCCAATTTCTAGAGGTGGGGGAGGCCATGAAATATCATAAGACGAAACAATTAGGAAAGATCTGTATATCAACCTTTTGTCAATAAACATGATTTATGTTAGAATATCATTGGTTTGTCAATCTATGTTCTATGTAGCTAAGCTCATCTAATAAGATTTAGAATTGATTGTTGTAATGCTTACTAGCATATACAATCCATCAAGTTGAATCATATACAAGCATTCATAATCTTAATAATTGTAATAACTAATATTAAGTGATCCTAAATAAGAAAAAAGGGCAGTGTTAAAAAATGCCATAAAGCTACAGCTTAGCAACATTTGTTTGATGCCCTTGGTGTTCTTGAAGCAGATATATAACTCTCTATAGCTATCACATAAATCCTTGTCTTTGTTTGACCTTTACTTTCCATTGACCTTAATTTGGATAATGATTTGATTGAATTTACCAGAGGACTATGTTCATGGTTCTCCTTTTACGTCCCTCTTCATCTTGTGCATCTTGGTCGCATTGATTAATAGAATCATCATCTTCACTTGAACTATGCTCGTCAAAAAGCTTCTTTCCCTCTATGTTTTGATTCTTACTAGTAACCCTTTCTTTCTCATAATGGTTCTTCAATTTACTTATTATTACACAATAAGTGAGCGTAGCTTTGCTATAATATTAGAATAACAACCACCAAGACAGAAAGATTTCAAACTTGGTAGCAAACATTAATTGATGAAACAAGGCCACAAACATGAGCAAACGTGAAAAGCAGAACTAGAAGTATCACATTGAAGCTTATGAAGCAAAAGTATTTTGTCTATGATATAATAAGCTTATTATGATTAGTCTCAACGGAATGGTAATACTACATCTTAGTGACAAAGATGTCACATATGTCTCATTCCAGGATAAGGTATACGTCTACTCCCCTTATACTCACTACGTGGAACACTCATAATATATTAAGCCGCCTTTATAATAATAACCAGTCCTGGGGTAATCCAAGTTTAATCCAGCACAATCTTGTCTAGCAAACAAAACGGTGAAGGAGGACGAAATTGAAGGGTCTGGTGATTCATGGTCTAACCGATTTGACCAGCCAGTACCGTTCACAACACTACTTTTCAGTTTTCACACAACAATTGAAGTGACACATCACATGCACCAAAACTATACAGTCATTCACAGAAGCTACCTCTTGTTGTATCTCAAATTCATGACAACTACAGATAGATCGTAGTTAGAGTTGCAAACAAGAAGTTACTCAAATTCATCTATCAAATTGGCTACTTGAAAATCTTATTTATTTTTTGGGTGTCAAATCTCCCACATCATCCATTTAAAGCTTCAAAATCAAAAGAGTGAAAATCATTATCCCACAAATATGAAGCTCATGAGAAATACAAATAAAAGTAGTCAATATCCATGGACCAAATGAGAAAGGAAATCAAACAATTCATAGCTTCCCAGTTTAACATTATCTAAATCATGGGTCGTAATTGGCAACAATATCAGTGATTGGAATCTTCTTCTTCACAGAACTTGGAGTACTTGTCTGAATCCATCAAGTTGTTTAGTTCACCATTATCACTCAATTCAACTTTAATTATCCACCCATCTTTGTAAGGACTTGAGTTCACCTATAAGAACAAAAGTAACACAAGTTGATATAATAAATTCACTATGAAACTTAAACATTATGCAAGCCTAGTGGTCCAAGACTTGGGTAGTAAAAAGGAGCAAAAAACTGTAAAAATACACAGAAAACACAGTTTCATTATCTTGTCTTTGTTGTAAAAACTTTTGAGAGTTGGACAATAAAACTTACCAAAGCAGGAGAGCTGCTAAGCTCTTCATTAACTTCAACCACTTTTCCAGAAACAGGAGAATTAATATCACTAGTAGCCTTCACACTTTCAACTGCACCAAAACCTTCTCCTTGTGTTACAGTTGCTCCTACTTCCGGCAATTCGACATATACAACATCACCTAAATGATCTTGGGCATGGTCAGTTATGCCAACAGTTGCAGAATTTCCGTCCACCTTGACCCACTCATGAGAATCAGCATACTTCAGATCTTTCAAAACTGTAGGTATAACAGAGAAAGGAATGGCAGATTTATCAGAAAAGGCAATAATTGACATTATTCCTAAATCTCTGAACAAATAAATGAATCAAGTGGAATTTTTTCTTGCATCATTGTTAACATTTGACAAATAGGAGATCTCTTGTAGGTGCAGCATAAGAATTTGATAAAACAAGATACTTTTAGAAGAACCTTACTGATACATACATGGTAGAGTGAGAGAGATCACAGAGAAATAGATTAAATAAAAGAAAAAATCAATCATATAATCAAAAGAATAACAGCCTCTTCCATCTCTATCTTGCTTTGGATATCTACTTCAGATGCTCAAAAGTTAGCTACACTAGGACAATCTAAAGGCCATATTCATGCCAAAACTACTCTGACTCGGTTAGAGGAAGCTATAAATGTGGACACAAGCTTTGGAAGTAGATATCTTTCATATAAGTCGAAATATGACAGAGTATATGAAATGTAAATTTAGAAAGAGGCATACAAACCCTACTCTAGAGTTAAATATTAGAGATCGTATCATACCACAAGTCATTAGATTTACATATCTTGAGTCAACCATACAAAACAACAAAGAAATTGAGGGAGATATAAATGATAAGATTGAAGCGGGGTAGATAAAGTGACTGAGTGTAGTAGATGTTGGTGTCATATAAATGTGTGACTCAAGCTTAAGGGTAAAATTTACCGCACAATAATAAGACCGCAATGTTTTATGGGACTACCATGTGTTTGGTATAGATTGTATTTTTCTATTTTGTCTAAATTATAATATATGAGATTATAAACTAAAAAAATAAATAAATCTATCTTTTTCTAGGCTTATAGGAATTTTTTATAAACCAAGTTGGTTACCAAACAAGCTTAGATTATAAAGAAAAGTTTATAAACCAAAATAAGCAATAAAGAATTCAAACCAAGCATGAGGGTGAGAATGTTGTATTGAATGAATGAATAAATTAGATAAGATAAGATTAAGAATGCATGCATTAGGAACAAAGTGAGGGTACTTTATATTATAGAAAAGATGACAAAATCACACCTTAGATGGTTTAGGCATGTCTAGTATAAACCATTAGAAACTCCAGTAAGGAGAGTAAGATTAAATGAAGGTTAATCCAATCTCTGGAGGTAGAAGAAGGTCAAGAAAAATCATTAGTGAAAGGATTATAAAAAGATTTAGAGACTAATGTTTTATCAATGAATATGATGCATGATAGAGCATTATAACATTATTTAATTGTGAGTGTAACCTAGACATAGTCAGCAGAGAGATTCTTCTACACAAGTATCCAGCTTAAATGTTAAGCATATTTTATATACGAGCATTAATAATGTGTCAATTTTGTATCAACTTTATCAGCACAAGTGGTTCAAGCAGTTTAAAGACAGAGAATAGTTTTACTCCGAATACAACTGGAATAAACCAAAGTGGTGGACTGGTGGCCATATCATATTTCATGTATGTATGCAATTGCAGAAGTTTAGCCTTTTGGGGAATATATTCTACATCGTTCACATAAATTATTTTAGATACACATTTAATCTAGCATGATTCAAAACTTGATTAAAGTATGAGGAAAAAGTGATTTTAACGAAGGAAATGCAGTTTTTAGAGAATTTTGAAGCTTATTTAAAATTAAAAAAATATTAAAAAACAAATGACTATTTTAAAATCAATCCCATTTTCCCACTAACCTCTGCAGAACTAACAAACAAATATTTTTAACCTAAATGAAATATGTCATACTTTCTTTTTGTGATTTAATATATCAAAATCTTTATAAGACTGATTCAACTCTAACACATTATTCAAAATCTTAACTTTTTGCAGCTAATCTAAATATAGTTAATGTTCAAAACCCTCACGCCACTACCCAATATTTTGTCCCTACCCTTGTCGTCGTGGCTAGCCATACAAACAAACGGGACCCACTACAATGCCAATGCAACCCATTAAAACTTGAAATCATAGAATATTTGATATTGGACATTAGTGACGGTGGTTTTGCTGATGCCACTTTCTCCCTTCAAAACCTACCACCACCATTAACATGACCATAACCAATACCAGAGACATTGAAGGATTAATCATAAATAGATGGATCAAGAATAGACCCACATCATAATATGAAAACAACATGATTATAAATAATCAATAAAATAAAACATAAACATAAAACATGAAAAACTATGAGATCATAGATAGAGAATAAGATTAAGAAGGGAATAAAATGGTTACTCGTAGAAAATGGTCTGTTGAAGAGAGAAATTCTGAGATAGGAAGCAGCTCTTGAAGCCCACAATTGTCTGCAAGCCATAACTCTTTCTCTGGGTCTGTTTTAGTAACACTTTGTTTTGCTCCAGAGCTTTTTATTGAGCAGAACTTGTGTAGGGTTGGTGAAAGTTTCGTTTTTTATTATTTATATTCAACATTTTTTAGATTTAAATCAATAGGAAAAATAATTATTAATGTTGGTGGTAACGTAAATTACAGTTGTTTTTTGTGAGAACGAATCTATAGGGAAAATGCACAGGAGTAAAGAAAGGTGGAAGTCCCGAGTTGGTGAGAATTTGATTTAGCATAAATAAATTTAATTGATTTTAAATAGAATTTATATATAAATCTATAATTTAATATATGTGTATTGATAATGTAATAGTTAAATGCACTCTCCCTAAATCATCAATTATGTATTAATTATCACTAATTCTTAATAAAAGTAATAGAAATGAAAACTATATAATATTTTAATAGTAGAGTTAATTATATTGATATTTTAATGAAATTGTATAAATCACCCCCACTTATCTACACATACACAAATCTCCCGTAGTTTTTTATATTTTCATTACACTGACTACCCTCGCATGATAAATAAGTATAATATTTTAAATAAAAAAATGTGATAAATGCAATTATGTTAAGCAAAATATGGTATTTCTGAGGAAAAATCCAAATAATATACAAATCAATGTATCTTTATTATTTTTTGTTATAAAATGTATCAACAATTTTAAAGAGGTATTGTTTAAATTGCTTATACATATCATAACAAACCAAAAATAATAAAGAAGTATCGACTCATATATTATTTGGACTTGTCTTCACAATATACCATATTTTGTTAACTTAATTGCATTTATCACATTTTTTGTTTAAAAAATTACACTTATTTCTCATGTGGGGTGGTTAGTGTAATGAAAGTATAAAAAATAGGGGGATTTGTGTAGGTGTAGAAAAGTGAAGGGTAGTTTGTGTAATTTTGCCACAACTCAGGGGTGTCGATATAATTTACTCTTAATAATAGTATAACAAACTTTTACATAAATAATATATAAAAATTAAATCCATAAACTTAAAATATCATTATTTGAGTAGAGAAATCATCAATTATGTATTAATTATTATTAATTCTTAAATAAAAGTAATAGAAATGAAAACTGTATAATACTTTAATAGTATAATAAACTTTTATATGATAATACATAAATATTAAATCCAAATTTAAGATATCATTATTTGAGTAGAAAGTTGGTTCACTAGAGTAAATCTTAGTTGAATCTTTAAGTATCATACAAGGTCATATAATATTTTTTAATTTCTATGAACAATACTTATTATGAATGGTAGTCACATAGGAAAAAAAAATTATGTTTCAACTGATATGGTGTGAATACTCTTGATTAACATAAAATTTAAAATATTATGGTGTGTAGATTAAGAATGATTATTAGATATGGCAAAAAAACTCGACATGTGAGTACTCATAGAAATACCTACAAAAATAACTTACGGGTGGAAATGAATTTTATGATACATGCCCCGTGGATATCCACAAATTTATAAACTTAGAGACTCTTCCTAGTGTAAGAGCAGCGTTGATAAGCTAGTTCCGTGCTAGCACTATCAATTGTCGACGTAATGAGTGTTTTCTATACTATATATTCGACATGTAATACCCGCTCTCCACCAGTCGGAAGATTGCCACCAGTTACTCTAGATTTATAACATCTCCGACATTGGATCACATCCTTAACGATCAAATGTCTTTCATCTGATCCTTTCCCGACTTTATTTCAGCTTTCAGTTTACTCGCTCGCCTCTTTCTTCTGCATTCGAAACTGCAGTTGCAACATCTTCTGAACCTTGCCCTTTAAGATTATATATCACATACTTTATTATGATTTCATAATAAATTACACGTATTTGACTATGATTATAAATTTATCATATTATTCATGTAATAATTATTTTTATATATTAATTATTACAAAATATATAATTAAAATTAAAAACCCTTGGGTACCCGCAAATGTCCGCTACCCGCGTAAGTACCCTCAAATATTGTGGGGTTTGATAATGGGGAAGCAATGCTCGCGTCCGCCCGTACACATTAACATCCCTAGTGATTATGTATCAACTACATAGCTTCTCTCGCATGGATCTGTTTCATCTGATCCCTGTGGTAGATCATTGAGGAGTGCTTATGATCTTCATAGTGGAGATCAATTTCTTCGTATTTTCTACAACCTTTGATAAGGCTAATTAGAAATTCAAACTACGAAGATACAAATTATGACATAGGTGAATTTGAAAGGAGACAAGTTTTCCTTGTCTTCACACACTCTTTACCATTGCACTACCATTGCAAAACTTTCACTCATTCCCTTTTTTGTTCTCTCAAACAAAAATAACCATAATGTGCCCTAAAAAAATATACGAAAAAAACGAAAAAGACCATAACCTTAATCTCCATCACAATGAAATTAATACCAACAAAGTAGTGAATAGAAAATGTTGAATTTATGTCACCATACTCTTCATTAACCTCCTTTTCATCGTAAGAATATTGGGAAATTCAGAACCAATTTCCCTCCTCTGTGTGATGCAAAATGGGCACTTGCGGAAGCGACAAATAGATAAAGAAAATAGAGAGAAGTAGAACAATAATACCAAGAATTTTAACGTGGAAAAACCTCCTCAATGTGAGATGGAAATAACCACGAGACCTAGTCTAGAAAATATCTCCACTATAGAAAGTAGGATTACAATATTTGACTCTCTCTTACAAAGAAGATAACACTCAATCTCTCCCAAAAAGGATGGAAATACAACATATCTAGTATCTCACTAGGAATCCAAATTTCACACTATGTGGATAAAAACTCTCTCACTTTCTCTCTATGATATTTTTCTCACTTGCTTGTTGTATCTCTTCCTCACAAGTCCCTTATATATATAGTGAAGGGGAGGAAGGCTCCATCATAAAGACATAATGGAGGATTAATTGATGTCATATTTTTCAAGACACTTTGAAAAGTGCTACTCCAACTTTCTAAGTTAAACTTCATAATCTCAAGACTCAAGGAGTAATTCCAAGACCTTGGAATAACCATCATTGAATTATTCAATGGTTCATCTACCAAGATTCATTGGTCTTGCTTCCACATCAATTAGGAAGGATTTCTAACAAATCTCCCCCTTCCTGAATTAATTGATGGATATCACCAGTCCTGCACCTCTGTAACAGTCTGTTAGCTTCTTGAGTGAAACTGTCTTGGTCATCATGTCGGACCAGTTATTATATGTATGAATTTTCTCTAACTGCAACTCACCATCCTCCAAAGCATTTCGTATCTAATGATAACAATAATCAATGTGCTTTGTCCGAAAACGTAGGATTCTTAGCTAGGTGAATTGCACTTTGGTTATCACAGTGCCAAAACATATCTATCTTGAACATGACCAACTCATGCAAGATGTTTTTCATATATTTTATCTCCTTGTCAGCTTCAGATGCTGCAATATATTCAACTTTAATTGTTGATAATGCAACACATCTTTGTAACTTGATGTGGATTTTCTGGAATCTACATCTCCAGCCATGTCAGCATCTATGTATCCAACTAACATAGGATCTTCATTACCAAAGCATAAACATCTTTTGGTAGTTCCCCTTAGATATCTCAATATCCACTTTACTGTATTCAAATGCTCTTTGTTGGAATTGGACAAGAACCGACTCACAACTCCAAATGTGTGGGCAATATCTGGTCTTGTACAAATAATAGCATACATTAGGCTTCCTACCACAGAGGAATAAGGCATTTTGCTCATTTCTTTCCTTTATTCATCACTAGTTGGACATTGCATTGTTGTTAACTTGAAATGTCCAGCAAGTGGAACACTAACATGCTTTTCCTTATCCACAGAGGAATAAGGCATTTTGCTCATTTCTTTCCTTTATTCATCACTAGTTGGACATTGCATTGTTGTTAACTTGAAATGTCCAGCAAGTGGAACACTAACATGCTTTTCCTTATCCATGTTGAATCTCTTGAGAACTTTCTCAATATACTTCTCCTGTGATAGCCATAACAACTTCTTGGAACGATCTTTGATTATCCTTATTCCAAGGATCTGCTTTGCAGGACCCAAGTCTTTCATAGCAAAAGACTTGCTTAAAGCATTCTTCAAACCAACAATCTTGGTCTTGTCACGCCCAATGATTAACATATAATCAACATATAAGAGGAGGATAATAAAGTTTCCATATTCATACCTTTTAATGAATACACAATGATCACCAATTGTCTTCTTGAAACTGTATTTGGTCATGAAGGATTCAAACTTCTTGTACCACTGTCTCGGGGCTTGTTTCAGACCATATAAACTCTTATTCAGACGACACACTAAATGTTCCTTGCCTGGTTTTTCATAATCTTATGGTTGTTCCATATAGATTTCTTCTTTGATGTCTCCATATAAGAAAGTTCGTTATTTTGACATCAAGTTGTTCAACTTCTAAGTCTAGGCTAGCTGTTATACCCAATGCTACTCTTATGGAGGAATACTTCACCACTGGTGAGAATATCTCATTAAAATCATCTCATTTCTTCTGATTGCATCATTTCACAACAATCCGAGCTTTGTACCTTGGTCTTGAGCTTCCTTCTTCAATTTTAAGCCTATAAACCCATTTGTTTTTCAAGGTTTTTCTTCCTTTGGGCAACTCCACCAGATCATAAGTATGGTTCTCATGTAAGGAGTTTATCTCATCTTCCATGTCTTTAATCCAATCCTCTTTATCATATGTCTGCATAGCTTTTAGGAAGTCTTCAGGTTCACCATTATCTGTCAATGTGATATAATATTCTTCAGGATACTTTGAAGAAGGTATTCTGCCTCTTCTGGAGTGCCTTAATTCAACTTGCATCTGATGCTCTACTAGCTCGGATTCTTGATGCATTTGTGTGTCAACCACCACTTCATCATAATCTGACTCTTCATTAATCTAGTTAAGTTCAGTGTGAGTAGGATCTGCCTGTTGATGTATCTGATATGGATCTATCTGATGATCAGGATTTGTTTGTTGAGGAATCTCTCCCCCAGAATCAATGCAAACTTTGGACTTGCACTAGCTTTTCTTCTGAACATCTATGATCATCTGATTCTCAAAGAACACAACATCTCTGCTTCTGACAATTTTCTTGTTTATTGGATCCCACAGTCTGTACCCAAATTCATCTTTTAGAGACCAAGGTAAATGCACTCCTTGGTCTAAGCATCCAACTTCTTTCTCTCATCTTTTGGAATGTGAATGAAGGCTCTGCATCCTAATACTCTCAGGTGCTTGAAGTATGTATTCTTCTTGTACCATACTTCTTCTGGAATTTCTTCATTCAGGGGTCTTGAAGGTGTTCGATTTATGAGATCCACTGCAGTCTTCACTGCTTCACCCCAGAAAGACTTGGGGAGATTTGCATCGTGCAACATGCATCTGATCTTCTTTTCAATTGTGTGGTTCATCCCCTCAGCTACTCCATTCAACTGAGGAGTCTTTGGTGGTGTCTTCTCCAGTCTCATACCAAAAGCCTTGCAATAGGCTTCAAATGGACCATGATACTCTCCACCATTGTTTGCTTTCAGACACTTCAACTTATTCACAGTCTCACGTTCTACTAGTGCATGGAACTATTTGAATACTGATAGTACTTCATCTTTGCTTCTCAACAAGTACACCCATACTCTTCTCGGGTTATCGTCTATGAATGTGACAAAGTAGTAGGCTCCTCTAAGAGATCTTTCAGGTGGTGCACAAACATCTGAATGCACCAATTCAAGTACTTCATCTCTCCGTGATGGATTGTATGTTCTCTGAAAATTGACTCTATGTTGTTTACCAACAAGACAATCAGTACATGAATCTAAAATTTGACCTTTTATACCTAGAAGGTGGTCTTTGGCGAGAATCTGAAGTGTCTTCTCACTCATGTGCTCCAATCGCCTATGCCCAAGATCTTTGGAGTCGGTAGCAACATTTTCTTCTCCAGAACAAATTCCTCCTTGCATAATGTACAAAGATCCTTCCTTTGAGCCTATAGCAATAACAAGGTTGCCTTATGCTAGTTTCCATTTTCTAGCACCAAATTGGCTTACAAAACCAGCATCATCCAACTTACCCGTTGAGATAAGGTTGAGACGCATATCTGGGACATGTCTCACCTCCTTCAGTATAAGATTTCCTCTTGTGTCTGTTAGCAGCACAATATACCAATTCCCGCAATTTTGCTAGTAACATGGTTTCCCATTTTCACAGTACCATAATCACCTTTCTTGTAGTTTGAGAAGAAACCTTCATGCAGACTTACATGGACAGAAGCACCGGAGCCAATGATCCAAGTCAATCACCATATGCAACATTTAGGTAATTGTCTTCTCCAATAAAGAGAACATCATCATCTGCGGCGACGGTTGTGGTAGACTTATGGCCATTTTCCTTGGATCCACTACATCTTCAAGGACATTTCCAGATTTATGGTCTCTTTTTAAGGACCTGCATTCAAATCTTTTATGTCCTTCTTTACTACAATAATAGCATGTTATTGACATCATGCGAGATTGAGGGCGACCTCTGAATTTACTTTTGCTTCTTCCATGAGATTCATTCCTCCCATAAGTTTCACTTCTTCCACGTCTCTCCACAATATTTGCTTCAGAGTGGAAGTATGTACTCTATTCTTTCCTTCTGGATTCTTCATTCAATAGACTGTCTGAAACAGTGTCCATTGAGATCTTCCCATCATGGACTGAGTTGTTGAGCGTGACCACCAATGTATCCCAACTTTCAGGTAACGAACTAGTAGCAGAAATGCTTGCAACTCATCATCCATCTTTGTCAATTGATTGACAAGACCCTTGAATGAATTCAAGTGCTCTATCATGCTCTGACCATCTTTGTAGTTGAGTTTCACCAGCCTTCTAACAAGATATGCTTTATTTCTAGAAGTTTTCTTTTGAATCATAGATTCAAGTTTCGACCACAACTCATAAACATTTGTGTATGTAGACACATGCTCAAATAAACTTCTATCAATATACTTCTGAATCATTGCAACAACTTTTCGATTCGAAACCTCCCAATCTTTGTCACCCTTATCTCTTGGCTTGTCTTTGTAAGAAATAGGCTCATGCATATCCTTGCAGTATAAATGATCTTCCATCATGGGCTTCCAATAGGAATAGTTGTCAGCTATCAACTTGAACATATCTCCATCAAATGAGATATTAGCGGCTCCTTCCATCTTAGACTATACAGGCTAAGCTTCCCGAATGAACCTGAGAGCTCTAATACCATTACTGGGAAATTCATAACCAAATTTTCTCCTTTGTGTGATGCAAAATGGGTACTTGCAGAAGCGACAAGTGGATAAAGAAATTAAAGAAGAGTAGAACAATAACACCAATAATTTTAACGTGGAAAAACCTCCTCAATGTGAGAAGGAAACAACCACGGGACCTAGTCTAAAAAATATCTCCACTATAGAAAGTAGGATTACAATATTTGACTCTCTCTTACAAAGAAGATAACACTCAATCTCACCCAAAAATGATGGAAATACAAACTCTCTAGTATTTCACTAGGAAAACAAATCTCATACTATGTGGATATAAACTCTCTCACTTTCTCTCTATGATGTTTTTCTCACTTGTTTGTTGTATCTCATCTTCACAAGTCCCCTATATATATAGTGAAGGGGAGGAAGACTCCATCATAAAGACATAGTGGAGGATTAATTGATGTCATATTTTTCAAAATACTTTAAAATGTGCTACTTCAACTTTCTACGTTAGACTTCATAATCTCAAGACTCAAGGAGTAATTCCACGACTTTGGAATAGTCATCATTGAATTATTCAGTGATTCATCTACCAAAATTCATTAGTTTTGCTTCCACATCAATTAGGAAGGATTCCCAATAAAGAAGTTCATACAATGCTATTGCGACCATCGGCAACATTGACGTTCTTGTTAGTTTTCCTGATGTGACCATTCAAAACATGATTCTTCGAAAGATGTCCATATGGTGCCTCACAAGAGCAACCATATCTGAAATGCATTCGACACTACCGAGGGAGCATCCACAATAGCGGACAAATACACTATTAGCTCTAAGGGATTTAGTTGAAGGTACTTACCTACTTAGCTCGTGGAAAAAGCAAGATAATTGACAACTTTTTACATAATATTTAGCTTTAAAGAGAAATGTCCTGCATTTGACTAAAGGAATGGAAGGGTAGCCTTATATAATTGTTCTTTACTGGAACACAAAGATACTGACTATGGGTGATCAGATGGTGATGAAGGGGCAGAAGATAGTCGTCAAAGCAGTAGGAGGAAGTAGGAGAATTGGACCCGCCGGTGGAGGTACCTGAAAAGGTTCTCCGACGATCAAGTCAGTGTATGAACTAGAGAGGGAATAACAATAGAATGAGTAATATATGAGAGTGAAGAGATTAAGATACTTCCTGTTGGTGGAGGTCCCTATTTATAGAAGGGAGAGCTGACATTGAGCTCTTGGCTGGTGGTGCGACGCGTGGCCGACCAAAGGTGTTGTCGGGAGTTGCTTTTCCCGTGTCAGGCGGTCTGCTAGGATCGTGCACTGTGCCATTCTTGTCTTCTAGCCTGCGGTTGGTTGGGTGTCCGTTCTGTGACCTGTCTGATGTGCTGGCAGGTAGGTTGGTGGAGTACGGAAAGCATGCTGTCCCTTGGGTCAACCCTGGTGGTCCCAACGGGTGGGGCCCACCCCGACGACCAAGCTTGGGACCCTTCAGTTCGTCGGGTAGGAACATTTGCCCCCAGTCTGTCAGGATGCTGAGCGAGTATGCTGGGAGACTTGATATGAGCTTCCTTTGATTTGGGTGGGGGATCTGCTTTGGCGACCCAGTTGGTGACTTCGTTGGGCGAGCTTGTGGGAGGACGGTACCTTCTCTAGGGCAGACTGTTCGCATGAGGTTCGGCGCCCTGAGGTTGAAAGGTTGTCGATTGAGTTGGCCAGGGCATCGGGTGAGGCCTGTTATGGATGCTTATGAACTGGTGATTGTCCTATTGGGCGTATGGATTTATCTTGAGTAGCTTGGCGTCTCTCTGGGACTTATGACGTATTTCCTTAGTTCCTTGCACCATGTGGTAGGTGTTAATGGCCTTGGGCAGTG
>NC_032025.1:10354730-10375237 GCF_001865875.1 Lupinus angustifolius | reverse complement strand
TCAAAAACCCTTGAATTCACTCTGCCATTTCTTGCTTCTCGTGTGATCTTCTTTTGGATTCTTCCAACTTCTTCAAAAAACCCAGGTAACCTTCTGTTCTTCATGGTTTTTATTTGTGATTATGAGTCCGATTCAAACGTGGAGATCCTTCCTGGACCTCCACCGTGTTTCCAAAAATTGCCACATTCGTCTTACGCATTGGTGGAGGTTCTTGAACCGTTGAGTGTTGTCCCTCCCCCCCAAAGGTGGAGGTGCAGGGTTTCATTGGAGGGGTGTCGATGACTATCTGGCCTCACTGCGTGCCAAGTATGGGCTTAGTTTGAGTAGCAGTTCCGATTCTGAGTCTGAGTCTGAATCTGATGACTCTTGTGATGGCAGGTTCATGACGATGAGGACTTATAAATCAAAGGCTCCGCAACTGTCTGTTCCAGCGGAATTGACCGGGGCGGATTCCCGCTACTGGTGGGTGGACAGTGAAGTGCTTGGGATGCCTAGTACGTTCCCTTATGGGAGCTCCCTTAGCTTGCATGTGGCCAAAGAGTCGTTCCATGGTTTCGAGGTCGTTGCTCCTAAGTCGGTGGAGAGGGTCTGTTACGACTTTGCCGAAGAGAAGAAAGATAAGTATACCTTCTTCATGTATGAGGCGTACGTCCGGCGCCTGGGGCTTCGTCTCCCACTGGAGGAGTGGAATATTCAAATTCTGGCGCAATTGCAGCTCGCGCCGAGCCAATTGACCCCAAACTCGTGGGGGTTTATTAGGGCATTCGAGATCATGTGTCGGGCGGCAGGCTTTCCTTGTACTCTAAAGTTGTTCTTCTGGATGTTCCGGATCGGACATCGCACCAATTCTGATGAAGAAAAGGAAGGACGCCATGGTTGGACGAGTCTGATATCTCGGCCAAAACGGGGGTTGCTGACGCTGTTTTCTTCAAACAAGAAGAAATGGAAAGGCGGGTACTTCAAGGTCAGTGTCAGGCGGGCGTGGAACGACTGGTGTCTCAGCAAGTCGGGCGAGCCGCGGTTCCCTTTTTCTTGGAAGGGGGAAATTCATCAGCGCCCTTCCAAAAGCTTTTTGGTGGAGATTGGGGACTTATCTCCGGAGGAGGCAAAAGCTGCTGAACTCATATCCTACTGGATTGACGAGGGGGAAATTCTTCCTTGCTCGGCGATCCGTGATGGGGGCGGTGCCTTAGTGGACCTTGTCGGTGGGTGGACTGGGTTCATCTTTTACTACTTTGCTTGTCTGTATTTGTTTATCTTGTTATTAATGTTTTTCTTCTTCTTTGTGCAGTCGAACTAAAAGCCAAGATGAGTGAGAAACTGAGTAAGATTCTTCTTTTGAAAAGGACCGCTGTCGCCGCATTGGTTAAAAAGGATGCTGCTTCTTCCAAGCGTCAAAGGACGTCATCCCCCATTCTCTGTCCTATTGAGGGGTCTTCCCGCCAGACAGATATGCCGCCCTCTTCAGAGAGTGGGGGGCCGCCTCAGAATTTGGTAGAACAAAAGCTGGTCCACGAGGCTCCTAAAACGCCACCTGTCGTGTCAACCGAAGGAGTTCTTCCTGCCGAACCTGCCGGAATCCCTCCGCCCGCATCAACTGGGGACGAAGCCGGTACTTCGGTGCCCCCTCCTTCTGGGCAGCCAGCTGGAGAGGATGTTGGTCATTCATCTGAGTCGACCAGAAAAAAGGGGGTTAGGGGGAGTCAGGATCGGGTTATTGAGCAGGCGCTCCTCAATGCCAATGCCAAGGAGACTTTCGACAAGGTACCTCTGTCCGTCCTGCTGCAGAACGTGAAAGGAAGTGTCGTTCTTATTGCTTCTATCCAGAAGTATCTGGAGGTGGACGGGGTTTTGGAGGCGCGGGTGGCGGACGCGACGACGTCGAAACTCTAGGCTGCGCATGAGGCGGAGAAGTAGAAGATGGCTGATACCCATGCTGCTGAGAAGGCAGAGCTGATTAGATTGGGCGAGGTCGCCAAGGCCCAGGTGGCGGATCTATCCGCTCGCGTGGGGTTTTTGGAGAGCGACAAGTTAAAACTGACCGCCCAAGTGATGGAATCAGAAGGGGCTGTTCGTGCTAAAGAGGAAGCGCTTCGCCGACGAGAAAGGGAGTCTGTTGCCTGGAAAACTCGTGTTGAGGCCGCCGAGCGAGAAAGTCCTGCACTTCTTGGGCAGGTGCAGGCATTAAGTGAAGAGAAAGCGTCTCGGGAGGCTCGGGTGCGGACACTGGAGGATGAGAAAGAGCAGCTGAAGCAGGCTGTGGGTGAGGTCGCGGCGGATGCTTGGGTGAGTGCTCAATCCCAACTAGCCCTGGCGCATCCAGACAAAGACTGGTCTTGGATGCAGCTGGGGGCCTATGTTGAAGACGGGCGCCTGCTAGTGGGGGGTGATGATGGTGAGCCGGTGCTGATGTCTATTCCTGGCCAGGGTGGGGGGCCTTTGTAACTTGGTGTTTAAGTTTCCTGTAATTTTTCTTTTTCTTTCTGATCGCCTTGTAACTCGTTTTCATCTTTAATGAAGAATTTTTGCTCTTATCTCCTTTAATACTCTTGTGTGATGTTGTATAACAATTGGGTGACGTGTTTCTGGATGATTTGAATGTGATAGATTTGGCTCTGAATTTGCCCGCCTTTAGCCAGGCGAATACGGAATGGTCTCTGGGGAACTAGAGAAAAACTATTTAAGTGCGCGAGGGCCGGCCCCTTGGATGTAGGTAAAAAGCCATAGTTGGCACCAAGCAAAGGGGGCGAATACCGGCCCTTTGGGTGTAGGTAAAAAATCATAGTTGGCACCAAGCAAAGGGGGCGAAGACCGGCCCTTTGGGTGTAGGCAGAAATCATAGTTGGCACCAAGCAACGGGGGCGAAAAATGGCCCTTTGGGTGTAGGCAGAAATCATAGTTGGCACCAAGCAAAGGGGGCGAAGACCGACCCTTTGGGTGTAGGCAGAAATCATAGTTGGCACCAAGCAAAGGGGGCGAAGCCGGCCCTTTGGGTGTAAAAAATCTTAGAGATGGCAGGAAATGATTCATCATGATAGTTTGCGAAGCACAACGTCTCAACCATATATATATATAAGTGGAAAAGATTACAAAGAAAATGACGAACCGTGCATGGGGTTGTCGGTTAGGCATAAAATATCCGGAGGTTGGCGGCGTTCCAAGTTCTGGGGATGTCTTTTCCTGCCAAGTCTTGAAGCTTGTAAGCTCATTTGTCGATCTTGCTGAGGACGCGGTAAGGCCCTTCCCAATTGGGTCCAAACTTGCCCTTCACTCGTCCTACGTCTGCTCTCCTTAGTACTAGAGTTCCTTCGGGAAATTGGCGAGGGACGACTGAAGAGTTGAATTTCGCCGCAGTTTTATTTTTTATGCTTTCTTCTCTGAGACGTGCTCTTTCCCGGATTTCTTCCACTTCATCAAGGTTGTTTTTGAGGAGGGACTGATTTTCGCCCTCATTGAATTGAATTGTTCGCCAAGTAGGTTCTCCTATCTCGACCGGGATCATGGCCTCTGCGCCGTATGTTAAATTAAACGGTGACTCGCTGGTCGTCGAGTGGGGAGTGGTTCGATATGCCCATAGCACGTGATGGAGCTGATCCGGCCAGTTTGCTTTTCACTCGTCTAGCCTTTTCTTCAACCCTTTCAGGATGACCTTGTTTGCTGCTTCGGCCTGCCCGTTAGTTTGTGGGTGCTCTACTGAAGTGAAGTGCTGCTTGATATGGAGGCCTGATAACAATCCTTGGAATCTTCGGTCGGCAAATTGGGTGCCGTTATCCGTTACTATGGCGAACGGGATGCCGAAACGAGTGATTATGTTTCGCCAGGTGAATTTCTGGATGTTTGCTGAGGTGATGGTAGCCAATGCTTCCGCCTCTATCCATTTAGTAAAATAATCTATGGCGACAATCAAAAACTTCAGTTGCCCTGTTGCTTGAGGGAAAGGCCCCAGGATGTCCATACCCCACCTACAGAAGGGTCAAGGTGCTTGCGTTGTGGTTAGTTCTTCTGGCGGGGATTTATGGAGATCGGCGAAAAGTTGGCAACGGGTGCATTTTCGAGTAAGGTTGGTCGCGTCCTTTTCCACTGTGGGCCAGTAGTACCCAGCACGTAGAACCTTCTTAGCGAGTGAGGCGCCGCCCAAATGATGTCCACAACTTCCCTCGTCAACTTCTCTGAGGACATAATCCGCCCGCTTTGGACCAAGGCATTTGAGTAAGGGGGCGATGAATCCTCGTCGATATAACGTTCCCCAGAGTAGGGTGTACTAAGAGGAACATCTGAGGAACCGTTGTTTTTCCTTCATGTCGGGAGGTACAGTGCCATGGAGGATGTATCGGATGAAAGGTCCCCTCCAGTCGTCTGGGATCTCTATCCGTTCTACTGCCAAGACACTTGGGTGGTAGACTGTTCCTTGGACGACAGACCGATTATTACTGAGGCATTTGGTGCTGGCGAGTTTGGACAAAATGTCGGCTCGGGCGTACACGTTGAATGGTTGCTTCATCGAAGTTGGCCATGAGCTCCTTCACATTGAGCAGATATTTTCCGAGGAGGGCGTCCTTAGTTTGATATGCACCTGAAACTTGAGATACAGCTAATTGAGAATCGCTGCAAATTAATACCTTACGAGCGCCCACTTCCTTTGCTAGCTGTAGCCCGGCAATACACGCCTCATACTCCGCCTGGTTGTTAGACGTTGGAAATGTGAAAGTAAGGGAATGTTCAATGGTTATTCCTTGCCTATCTTCCAACAGAATGCCAGCCCCGCTACCTTTCGGGTTAGAAGATCCATCGACGAAGATTGTCCACACCTGCTCCGGATCGCCCTCTGGTGCGGCGAGCTCCACCATGAAGTCAAACAGGACTTGACTCTTGATGTTCGTGCGAGGTTCGAAACGGATGTCAAATTGGGAGAGTTCTATTGACCATGCGATCATCCGCCCGACCAATTCTGGCTTATGCAAAATTTGCCTGATTGGCTGATTAGTCCTAACGACTGTTGTATGAGATTGGAAGTACTGGCGCAATCTTCGTGTGGCGACCAACAACACATATGCCACTTTTTCCAGCTTTTGGTACCTTAATTCCGGGCCTTGCAGGGCTTTGCTTGAGAAATAGACCGGGTTTTGACATTCTGTCGTTTCTCGGATCAGTACGGCTGCCACCGCCCCGTCAAACACGGCCAAATATACATACATGATTTCTTCTGGTAGTGGTTTGGAGAGAATAGGTGGGGCAGCCAGATATTGCTTGAAAGTGTTGAACGCCGCTTCACAACTCTCAGACCATTCAAACATGGTGCTCTTCTTCAATAACTGGAATAAAGGAAGTGAATGTTTCACAACGGATGGGAGAAACCTGGACAGTCTTCGGTCCGCGTTTTAAATTGAGATCGTAATAGTGGCCATGGTTATTGTTATTACGACTGTTGTGATCGCCTGCCATTTGGACGGATTTGCCTCAATCCCTCGACTAGTCAGAAGAAAACCGAGGAACTTGCCAGCCTCCACTAAGAAGGTACATTTTTTTGGATTGAGCCTCATGTTGTACTTGTGGAATTGTTGAAAAATATTTTCTAGAATGGTCACCTGATCTTCGCCGGGGAGGCTTTTGGCGATCATATCGTCCATGTAGACCTCCATGTGTTCTCCGGCCTGGCCGACGAACACCTTGCTCATCATTCTTTGATACGTTGCCCCCCGCATTTTTCAAACCGAAAGGCATGACAGTGTAGCAGTAGGCGGCTTGAGCAGTGATGAATGCAGTCTTTTCTTGGTCGAGGGGGTACATCAGGATCTGATTGTAGCCGGAGTATGCGTCCATGAAGGACAGGTACTGATATCATGAAGAATTATCCACCAAATGATCAATGTTTGGGAGAGTATAAGGGTCTTTAGGGCATACCTTATTGAGGTCTGTGTAGTCCATGCACATCCGCCACTGCCCTGAGGGTTTCTTCACCAATACAACATTTGCCAACCATGTGGTGTAGGTGATTTCGCGGATGAAACCCGCCTCCAGCAACTCGGCCACCTTTAAAGCAACTTCCTTGGTCCTGTCCGTCCCCATTTTTCGCCTTCTTTGCGCCACTGGTTTAGCCCCTAGTTTTGTTGTTAGTCGATGGCAGACGAAAGAATGATCTATACCCGGCATATCTGCCGCCGACCAGGCGAAGAGGTCCCGGTTTGCCTTTAGCGATGCCTCCAGCCGTGACCTTTGATTTGGCGGGAGGGAACGACCAAGGTATACTACTTGCCTTGGGGATTGACCCAACTGTAGAGTTGCTTTTCCCCCTCTATCCTTCGTCCGCCCGGACGTCCAACTCTACCATGTGCACGCTCCGAGGTCTTTTGGAGGGAGGAACGTGCTGCTTGTTGAAGTGGGGGCGGAGGCTCATCTGGTAGCAACTGCGGGCCGAGTGTTGGTCCCCTTTTACTGTGCAGACTTGGAGACTGATGGAGAGGAACTTCATGCAAAGGTGGGGTGTAGAGACGATGGCTCCAAGCCTGTTCAAAGTTGGCCGGTCGATTATGGCGTTATATGCTGAATCGCACTGGACGACGAGGAACTTTGTTTGGACGGTCCTACTCATGGGGTGGTCGCCGACTGTAAGCCAAATCTCTACGTATCCCCTGGGAGTGATTCCCTGACCGGAAAATCCGACCAGCTGTCCATTATAAGGTAAGAGGTAGCGATCCCGGAGCTCCATTTTTTCAAATATATCCTGAAAAATAACGTCAGCCGAGCTACCTTGATCAATGAACAAGCGACTAACCTTTTTGTTGTTGAGTTTGGCGGTGATGACGAGAGGGTCATCGTGGCCTCGGACGACGCCTTCATAATCCCGGACGTCGAAAGTAATGGGGGGAGTGGACATGTAGTGCTGCGTCTGTTGGGAGCTTCTGGCAGCGACGTGCATTACCTCCCGGACATACTTTTTTTGGGCGGTCCTCGAGGTACCCCTGGCAGCAAAACCTCCGGAGATGGTGTTGATATCAACTGGGCTCCGTGGTCTCCGATTGTCTGCCCGGTGCCTATCCGTCTGAGGATGTGGGGTAGGGCGCCGTTGTTGAAATTGTGGGGGGACCGTCTTCTTGGAGGTTCTGGGCGACGGGGTGGCGGTGATCGTCGGCGCTGTTCTAAACCTATGATGAATCGCTGCAGATGACCAGCCTGTATGAGGTCTTCGATGGTATCTCGGAGTTGGGTGCAGTCATTGGTTAAGTGGCCGAACATACTGTGGTAGTCACAATATTTGGACCGGTCTTGCGGGCCGGGTTTTGTAGGGCGGGGGCATGGGAGTTGGACGAGGTGAGTGGAGAGGACATCTTGCAAGATTCGGGAACGGCTAGCGTTCAGGGGGGTATAGGTGGAGTATTTAGCCTTTTTTGCTAGTGAGGGTGGGTCGCGGGGTAGGTCTTGTGGTCTTGGCCGTTTGGTTTCCCGTGAGGGGTGGTGTGTTTGGGGCTCGGTATGGGTGTGCATGTGGTGGGTTTCTTCGAGGTTGATGAATTGTTGGGCCTTGGAACGGAGGTCTTCCATAGTAAGGTCGGTGTATTTGGCTAACTCCGTACGGAAAAGACCTTCCTGGAGTCCCATAACGAGGACATGCACTGCTACTTCGGGGCTTAGGGTACGTACCTTCATAGCCTCGGTATTGAACCGATCGAGGTATGCCCGGATGGATTCATTGGACCCCTGGCGAATGCCAGACAGTGTGTATGATGACCTTGGTTGCTCCTTGCTCGCTGTGAACCTTGTGTTGAAAACAGAAGCAAGGGTTCCCCAAGTGTTGATGCTGTTTGGGGCTAGGCGGGTGAACCATTGGAGGGCCGCTTTTTTAAGTTTAAGAGTCAGGGGGAAGGCCCTGCACATGATGGGGTCAGACGCCCCATGGAATAACATAGAAGCCTCGAAGGCGTCGAGGTGGTCTTGTGGGTCCGCCGTCCCATCGTATTGGTCCATGTTTGTGGTGCGGTGGAAATGGGAGGGTAATGGGTAAGCCATGATAGTAGGTGTAAAGGGATGCCTAGCACCACAAGAGTGGTGTGGGGTTGGTTGGGATGGTGGGTGGGATTCGTTCGCTGACTCTTCACGGGTTACTTTCGTGAAGAGGGCGTTCAGAATGATCCTCATGGTTTATTTTGGATTGGCGGAGTTCTTGTATTACGTCGGCCTGTTGTTGGATGAGCCGCTCTTGGCGTTCCAGCATCTAGAGAAGGTGTTGGGTGGTTGGCTGTTGTTCTAGAGTGGTATGATGGCTTCGGCTAGCTTGATGGGATGGTTGTCTCGGTGGGGGAAGGGTACTTGGTGTAGGGTCGACTTGGCTGGTTGATAGAGCTCGGTTTCTGGTTGGTACCATGTTGTGAGTAGGAAGCACAGACGGCGCCAATGTTCTTTACTAGAACACAAAGATACTGACTATGGGTGATCAAATGTTGATGAAGGGGCAGAAGATAGTCGTCAAAGCAGCATGAGGAAGTAGGAGAATTGGACCCGCCGGTGAAGGTACCTGAAAAGGTTCTCCGACGATCAAGTCAGTGTATGAACTAGAGAGGGAATAGCAATAGAATGAGTAATATATGAGAGTGAAGAGATTAAGATACTTCCTGTTGGTGGAGGTCCCTATTTATAGAAGGGAGAGTTGACATTGACCTATTGGCTGGTGATGCGACGCGTGGCCGACCAAAGGTGTTGTTGGGAGTTGCTTTTCCCGTGTCAGACGGTCTGCTAGGATCGTACACTGTGCCATTCTTGTCTTCTAGCCTGCGGTTGGTTGGGTGTCCGTTCTGTGACCTGTCTGTTGTGCTGGCAGGTAGGTTGGTGGAGTATGGAAAACATGCTGTCCCTTGGGTCAACTCTGGTGGTCCCAACAGGTGGGGTCCACCTCGGCGACCAAGCTTGGGACCCTTCAGTTCGTCGGGTAGGAACAATAATTAAGTAGTGTGTCACTCTTAGTTAGAATGTGACACCTCAATCATGGTCTCATTGTTATCTATGCTATGATGAAATGTTGTATCGTGTAAAGTACATTTTTGGGAAGACTTAGTTTTTTTAACAATTGTCACTCATAAAAAAATCAGGATAAAAATCTGTTGTCGCTAAACATGTTGTAAACTCTGTTCCAAACCAATTGTAATATGCTATTTTAGTTAAAAAAATTAGACATTCATGATTTTATCTATTTTTGTTTTAATATGATTAGTTTGGGACAGACTTTTGGACATGTTTAGGGACAACTGATCCTCATCCATAAAAATCAAACTCTTAATTTTTAGATAATATTAGGATATAATAAATGCTTACACTATACCACTAAAATAACCTCTTATTAATCCTCATTTTCAATATTACTGTTTTTGTGTGAGCATTAAAATTTTAATACTATTTAATTTGAAGTATAGGAACGATTTC
The DNA here is from genome assembly GCF_001865875.1 of Lupinus angustifolius. Lineage (NCBI taxonomy): Eukaryota > Viridiplantae > Streptophyta > Magnoliopsida > Fabales > Fabaceae > Lupinus > Lupinus angustifolius. The sequence goes on along the minus strand of NC_032025.1, from coordinate 10,365,826 downwards.
AAAGTCAGATTTTTACAACAAATGCTGTCATAATATTGTTTAAAGAATGCAAAAGATGAAAATTAGTGTTGGAAAATTAATTTCGCCCACTTCTTGAAATATATAAACATCATTTTTTAAGAAAATATTTGGATTTTATCGTTGTTAAACAATGTTATAAGTGCATTTTGTTGACATTCCCCTTATTAAAAATACATATTTACCATTTCATATAATGAAGAAAGAGGGAGAATCAGAAGATAAAAAATATGTAATACATAGTAGAAAAGAATGTGTAGTTGGTTTTTCAATGACTTTAATATTTAAAAAAAAAATGTATACAGTGACAATATAAAAGTTTTATATACTTTCAGTTCATAATTCATAATTTATTTTTAATTGTTTTTTACTTTTCAAAAAAGTAATACAAATAAATGGTAAACGATATATTAACTGTGTATAAATAAATCTTTACACTAACCACGCATAGATATGACATTCTTAATATTTATATATTGTAAGTATAAATATTTATATATAATTATTATATCATTCACAATTTATTTAGAATGCTCTTTTTGAATAATCAATAATAATTTAATATGAATTATATATGATGTAGTAAAAGTTTATAGAGGTCATACACTATCAATCAGTGTTGTAAGAACTAGACTGAACGGTCCAACTGGTCCCATTGCTGATCGGACTTAAAAATAATTGTGGTATGAAGTCTTTACTAGATGATGGGTTTGATTGTTTTGAACTACATAAATTCATGTTCGATTTAAACCCAATTAAATCGGAATAACCTAGAAAGTGAACTGCACAATTAACTTAATGTATTTTAAAAAATAGAACAATACTCTAATGTTATATTGAACTCTAGTTAGTCCAAAAAAGATAAAATATATTACTTCAATATAATTATTAATTATATAAAAATTGCATTCATACATAATTATATATTTATATATAAAAATTATTAATTATATGAAATCATCCAGTTCGACCAAACGGTTAAACTGTTTAAACCAACTAAACATAATATAAGATATTTTTAATTTGATGTTCTGCTCAAGTTTCATAATATTAATGTCAATATATACATTATTTTCTCTTTTTTTATTCCTAAAACATTTGAAGCAAAAGAAAAATGAATAAATATCATAAGATATGATAAAGAGGGAAATAAAGTAGTTAAATGTGCCCTCTTCACTACATCTCGTTAAAATTGGTTGCATCTCAATATAAAGTTGATATTTTATATATACTTACGAAAATGCCACTCCCCCCTCCACCACCCCAACCTTACCTAATGAATAATGATCAGTGATGAGTCATTTCCATCAACTCTGTCCGCCTGTCTCTAACTAATTATATTTCCTAAAATATTAATTTATATTTTTCATAAAAATAAATTCCAATAAAATAACTCATTTTAATTGGTTTTGTACACCATTGGGGATATCAATAAGTACAGGTGATCCTCTTCCCATTTCCATTACTTAATTACTTCCCATCACTTTCTAATAAATGCCCTTTCTTTTAATAAGTTGTAAGCAAAGGTAGGAGCAGGTGACTACAAAAACGTTAATCATAAATACGTGCTATGATTTCATTGACTTTAGGTTAAAGTAACACGTCAAAGAAAACTCGTCTATTGAAAATTATAACACAACCTTATGTTTTTTCCGAATGAGTAATGAGGAAAAAATTATGTATTGATGGTCATAAGTTTTTCAATGATATATTGAGTGTGTATCAATATTTATACTACATTATAAAAATATTATTATGGTGAGTAATTAGTAAGAAAGTGACTAATTATTTATAAAACAATCATTAATACAAAGTACCACTTTTCAGAACATAATACTTTTCCTATATATTGCCCTGAGATCATGTTCTATCCAAGATTTCCCATGAACACCTTTACTCTCTGACTTTATCTACAGCTACAAGGTCAAGAAGGTATGCATCTTTCAACAATTAATTCATGCATGTAAAAATTGTTGAATTTTTATGTGCAACAAAAGCATTTATATATGTCATTTATTACACTATTATATGCTTTTCCAGGTCATAGAACTTAATTGATTTGCTATATAGGAGAAGGATCTTATAGGGAGATGATCTTTCTGATGAAAATAAATAAACTACCTACAATAATTGATTAGAATAGAATAGGTTCCGGTTTGGATGTTAGACTGAACCAATTTTTCCATTTTTTATATGGAAATAGATTTAATCCAGTGAAAGCCTAAAACCAGGTTATTGCATGTTTATGGTTTAAAATCTAATAGATTATCCTTTATTGTTTATCTCTAGTGTGCCTCGAAAGTGTCTGCCACTCAATATTGTATGATACTATATATTTAATTTTTATATATTTAATTTTTTGTAATTAAAATATATTTGTAGTATTCAGTGTACTTTATATTATAACTTTTATGTGTTTATGATAATACTTAGTTTAAGGTGAAAAATATAGTTAATTAATGTGTTGGTGGTGGTTAATTAGAATTATATGTTTTTTTGTAAAAATTAAATAATGTGAATGGCAAAATAGAAAATGAAAATTACACCATGGTGGAAGTTACATCATGTTTTAGCTTTATATATAGTATAGATTATTAAGCGCCAACAATCTCAATTTGCTATCAGCCAGTTTAAAGTTTTCAATGATATATTGAGTGTGTATCAATATTTATACTACATTATAAAAATATTATTATGGTGAGTAATTAGTAAGAAAGTGACTAATTATTTATAAAACAATCATTAATACAAAGTACCACTTTTCAGAACATAATACTTTTCCTATATATTGCCCTGAGATCATGTTCTATCCAAGATTTCCCATGAACACCTTTACTCTCTGACTTTATCTACAGCTACAAGGTCAAGAAGGTATGCATCTTTCAACAATTAATTCATGCATGTAAAAATTGTTGAATTTTTATGTGCAACAAAAGCATTTATATATGTCATTTATTACACTATTATATGCTTTTCCAGGTCATAGAACTTAATTGATTTGCTATATAGGAGAAGGATCTTATAGGGAGATGATCTTTCTGATGAAAATAAATAAACTACCTACAATAATTGATTAGAATAGAATAGGTTCCGGTTTGGATGTTAGACTGAACCAATTTTTCCATTTTTTATATGGAAATAGATTTAATCCAGTGAAAGCCTAAAACCAGGTTATTGCATGTTTATGGTTTAAAATCTAATAGATTATCCTTTATTGTTTATCTCTAGTGTGCCTCGAAAGTGTCTGCCACTCAATATTGTATGATACTATATATTTAATTTTTATATATTTAATTTTTTGTAATTAAAATATATTTGTAGTATTCAGTGTACTTTATATTATAACTTTTATGTGTTTATGATAATACTTAGTTTAAGGTGAAAAATATAGTTAATTAATGTGTTGGTGGTGGTTAATTAGAATTATATGTTTTTTTGTAAAAATTAAATAATGTGAATGGCAAAATAGAAAATGAAAATTACACCATGGTGGAAGTTACATCATGTTTTAGCTTTATATATAGTATAGATTATTAAGCGCCAACAATCTCAATTTGCTATCAGCCAGTTTAAAGTTTTCAATGATATATTGAGTGTGTATCAATATTTATACTACATTATAAAAATATTATTATGGTGAGTAATTAGTAAGAAAGTGACTAATTATTTATAAAACAATCATTAATACAAAGTACCACTTTTCAGAACATAATACTTTTCCTATATATTGCCCTGAGATCATGTTCTATCCAAGATTTCCCATGAACACCTTTACTCTCTGACTTTATCTACAGCTACAAGGTCAAGAAGGTATGCATCTTTCAACAATTAATTCATGCATGTAAAAATTGTTGAATTTTTATGTGCAACAAAAGCATTTATATATGTCATTTATTACACTATTATATGCTTTTCCAGGTCATAGAACTTAATTGATTTGCTATATAGGAGAAGGATCTTATAGGGAGATGATCTTTCTGATGAAAATAAATAAACTACCTACAATAATTGATTAGAATAGAATAGGTTCCGGTTTGGATGTTAGACTGAACCAATTTTTCCATTTTTTATATGGAAATAGATTTAATCCAGTGAAAGCCTAAAACCAGGTTATTGCATGTTTATGGTTTAAAATCTAATAGATTATCCTTTATTGTTTATCTCTAGTGTGCCTCGAAAGTGTCTGCCACTCAATATTGTATGATACTATATATTTAATTTTTATATATTTAATTTTTTGTAATTAAAATATATTTGTAGTATTCAGTGTACTTTATATTATAACTTTTATGTGTTTATGATAATACTTAGTTTAAGGTGAAAAATATAGTTAATTAATGTGTTGGTGGTGGTTAATTAGAATTATATGTTTTTTTGTAAAAATTAAATAATGTGAATGGCAAAATAGAAAATGAAAATTACACCATGGTGGAAGTTACATCATGTTTTAGCTTTATATATAGTATAGATTATTAAGCGCCAACAATCTCAATTTGCTATCAGCCAGTTTAAAGTTTTCAATGATATATTGAGTGTGTATCAATATTTATACTACATTATAAAAATATTATTATGGTGAGTAATTAGTAAGAAAGTGACTAATTATTTATAAAACAATCATTAATACAAAGTACCACTTTTCAGAACATAATACTTTTCCTATATATTGCCCTGAGATCATGTTCTATCCAAGATTTCCCATGAACACCTTTACTCTCTGACTTTATCTACAGCTACAAGGTCAAGAAGGTATGCATCTTTCAACAATTAATTCATGCATGTAAAAATTGTTGAATTTTTATGTGCAACAAAAGCATTTATATATGTCATTTATTACACTATTATATGCTTTTCCAGGTCATAGAACTTAATTGATTTGCTATATAGGAGAAGGATCTTATAGGGAGATGATCTTTCTGATGAAAATAAATAAACTACCTACAATAATTGATTAGAATAGAATAGGGGATGAGGATGAGGACGAGGATAGGATGAGGATAAGGATGAGGATGAGGATAGGATGAGGATGAGGACATGGATTGGATGAGGACGATGATAGGATAAGGAAGAGGATGAAGATAGGATGAGGATGAGGATAGGATGAGGATAAGGATAAGGACGAAGATAGGATGAGGATGAGGAGGACTATAGGATGACGATGAGGATTAGGAGGAGGATAGGATGAGGATGAGGATGAGGATAAGATGAGGATGAGGATAAGATGAGGATGAGGATAAGATGAGGATGAGGATAAGATGAGGATGAGGATAAGATGAGGATGAGGATAAGATGAGGATGAGGATAAGATGAGGATGAGGATAAGATGAGGATGAGGATAAGATGAGGATGAGGATAAGATGAGGATGAGGATAAGATGAGGATGAGGATAAGATGAGGATGAGGATAAGATGAGGATGAGGATAAGATGAGGATGAGGATAAGATGAGGATGAGGATAAGATGAGGATGAGGATAAGATGAGGATGAGGATAAGATGAGGATGAGGATAAGATGAGGATGAGGATAAGATGAGGATGAGGATAAGATGAGGATGAGGATAAGATGAGGATGAGGATAAGATGAGGATGAGGATAAGATGAGGATGAGGATAAGATGAGGATGAGGATAAGATGAGGATGAGGATAAGATGAGGATGAGGATAAGATGAGGATGAGGATAAGATGAGGATGAGGATAAGATGAGGATGAGGATAAGATGAGGATGAGGATAAGATGAGGATGAGGATAAGATGAGGATGAGGATAAGATGAGGATGAGGATAAGATGAGGATGAGGATAAGATGAGGATGAGGATAAGATGAGGATGAGGATAAGATGAGGATGAGGATAAGATGAGGATGAGGATAAGATGAGGATGAGGATAAGATGAGGATGAGGATAAGATGAGGATGAGGATAAGATGAGGATGAGGATAAGATGAGGATGAGGATAAGATGAGGATGAGGATAAGATGAGGATGAGGATAAGATGAGGATGAGGATAAGATGAGGATGAGGATAAGATGAGGATGAGGATAAGATGAGGATGAGGATAAGATGAGGATGAGGATAAGATGAGGATGAGGATAAGATGAGGATGAGGATAAGATGAGGATGAGGATAAGATGAGGATGAGGATAAGATGAGGATGAGGATAAGATGAGGATGAGGATAAGATGAGGATGAGGATAAGATGAGGATGAGGATAAGATGAGGATGAGGATAAGATGAGGATGAGGATAAGATGAGGATGAGGATAAGATGAGGATGAGGATAAGATGAGGATGAGGATAAGATGAGGATGAGGATAAGATGAGGATGAGGATAAGATGAGGATGAGGATAAGATGAGGATGAGGATAAGATGAGGATGAGGATAAGATGAGGATGAGGATAAGATGAGGATGAGGATAAGATGAGGATGAGGATAAGATGAGGATGAGGATAAGATGAGGATGAGGATAAGATGAGGATGAGGATAAGATGAGGATGAGGATAAGATGAGGATGAGGATAAGATGAGGATGAGGATAAGATGAGGATGAGGATAAGATGAGGATGAGGATAAGATGAGGATGAGGATAAGATGAGGATGAGGATAAGATGAGGATGAGGATAAGATGAGGATGAGGATAAGATGAGGATGAGGATAAGATGAGGATGAGGATAAGATGAGGATGAGGATAAGATGAGGATGAGGATAAGATGAGGATGAGGATAAGATGAGGATGAGGATAAGATGAGGATGAGGATAAGATGAGGATGAGGATAAGATGAGGATGAGGATAAGATGAGGATGAGGATAAGATGAGGATGAGGATAAGATGAGGATGAGGATAAGATGAGGATGAGGATAAGATGAGGATGAGGATAAGATGAGGATGAGGATAAGATGAGGATGAGGATAAGATGAGGATGAGGATAAGATGAGGATGAGGATAAGATGAGGATGAGGATAAGATGAGGATGAGGATAAGATGAGGATGAGGATAAGATGAGGATGAGGATAAGATGAGGATGAGGATAAGATGAGGATGAGGATAAGATGAGGATGAGGATAAGATGAGGATGAGGATAAGATGAGGATGAGGATAAGATGAGGATGAGGATAAGATGAGGATGAGGATAAGATGAGGATGAGGATAAGATGAGGATGAGGATAAGATGAGGATGAGGATAAGATGAGGATGAGGATAAGATGAGGATGAGGATAAGATGAGGATGAGGATAAGATGAGGATGAGGATAAGATGAGGATGAGGATAAGATGAGGATGAGGATAAGATGAGGATGAGGATAAGATGAGGATGAGGATAAGATGAGGATGAGGATAAGATGAGGATGAGGATAAGATGAGGATGAGGATAAGATGAGGATGAGGATAAGATGAGGATGAGGATAAGATGAGGATGAGGATAAGATGAGGATGAGGATAAGATGAGGATGAGGATAAGATGAGGATGAGGATAAGATGAGGATGAGGATAAGATGAGGATGAGGATAAGATGAGGATGAGGATAAGATGAGGATGAGGATAAGATGAGGATGAGGATAAGATGAGGATGAGGATAAGATGAGGATGAGGATAAGATGAGGATGAGGATAAGATGAGGATGAGGATAAGATGAGGATGAGGATAAGATGAGGATGAGGATAAGATGAGGATGAGGATAAGATGAGGATGAGGATAAGATGAGGATGAGGATAAGATGAGGATGAGGATAAGATGAGGATGAGGATAAGATGAGGATGAGGATAAGATGAGGATGAGGATAAGATGAGGATGAGGATAAGATGAGGATGAGGATAAGATGAGGATGAGGATAAGATGAGGATGAGGATAAGATGAGGATGAGGATAAGATGAGGATGAGGATAAGATGAGGATGAGGATAAGATGAGGATGAGGATAAGATGAGGATGAGGATAAGATGAGGATGAGGATAAGATGAGGATGAGGATAAGATGAGGATGAGGATAAGATGAGGATGAGGATAAGATGAGGATGAGGATAAGATGAGGATGAGGATAAGATGAGGATGAGGATAAGATGAGGATGAGGATAAGATGAGGATGAGGATAAGATGAGGATGAGGATAAGATGAGGATGAGGATAAGATGAGGATGAGGATAAGATGAGGATGAGGATAAGATGAGGATGAGGATAAGATGAGGATGAGGATAAGATGAGGATGAGGATAAGATGAGGATGAGGATAAGATGAGGATGAGGATAAGATGAGGATGAGGATAAGATGAGGATGAGGATAAGATGAGGATGAGGATAAGATGAGGATGAGGATAAGATGAGGATGAGGATAAGATGAGGATGAGGATAAGATGAGGATGAGGATAAGATGAGGATGAGGATAAGATGAGGATGAGGATAAGATGAGGATGAGGATAAGATGAGGATGAGGATAAGATGAGGATGAGGATAAGATGAGGATGAGGATAAGATGAGGATGAGGATAAGATGAGGATGAGGATAAGATGAGGATGAGGATAAGATGAGGATGAGGATAAGATGAGGATGAGGATAAGATGAGGATGAGGATAAGATGAGGATGAGGATAAGATGAGGATGAGGATAAGATGAGGATGAGGATAAGATGAGGATGAGGATAAGATGAGGATGAGGATAAGATGAGGATGAGGATAAGATGAGGATGAGGATAAGATGAGGATGAGGATAAGATGAGGATGAGGATAAGATGAGGATGAGGATAAGATGAGGATGAGGATAAGATGAGGATGAGGATAAGATGAGGATGAGGATAAGATGAGGATGAGGATAAGATGAGGATGAGGATAAGATGAGGATGAGGATAAGATGAGGATGAGGATAAGATGAGGATGAGGATAAGATGAGGATGAGGATAAGATGAGGATGAGGATAAGATGAGGATGAGGATAAGATGAGGATGAGGATAAGATGAGGATGAGGATAAGATGAGGATGAGGATAAGATGAGGATGAGGATAAGATGAGGATGAGGATAAGATGAGGATGAGGATAAGATGAGGATGAGGATAAGATGAGGATGAGGATAAGATGAGGATGAGGATAAGATGAGGATGAGGATAAGATGAGGATGAGGATAAGATGAGGATGAGGATAAGATGAGGATGAGGATAAGATGAGGATGAGGATAAGATGAGGATGAGGATAAGATGAGGATGAGGATAAGATGAGGATGAGGATAAGATGAGGATGAGGATAAGATGAGGATGAGGATAAGATGAGGATGAGGATAAGATGAGGATGAGGATAAGATGAGGATGAGGATAAGATGAGGATGAGGATAAGATGAGGATGAGGATAAGATGAGGATGAGGATAAGATGAGGATGAGGATAAGATGAGGATGAGGATAAGATGAGGATGAGGATAAGATGAGGATGAGGATAAGATGAGGATGAGGATAAGATGAGGATGAGGATAAGATGAGGATGAGGATAAGATGAGGATGAGGATAAGATGAGGATGAGGATAAGATGAGGATGAGGATAAGATGAGGATGAGGATAAGATGAGGATGAGGATAAGATGAGGATGAGGATAAGATGAGGATGAGGATAAGATGAGGATGAGGATAAGATGAGGATGAGGATAAGATGAGGATGAGGATAAGATGAGGATGAGGATAAGATGAGGATGAGGATAAGATGAGGATGAGGATAAGATGAGGATGAGGATAAGATGAGGATGAGGATAAGATGAGGATGAGGATAAGATGAGGATGAGGATAAGATGAGGATGAGGATAAGATGAGGATGAGGATAAGATGAGGATGAGGATAAGATGAGGATGAGGATAAGATGAGGATGAGGATAAGATGAGGATGAGGATGAAGATGAGGAAGAGGACGAGGATGAGGATGAGCATAGGATGAGGGGGAGGATGAGCACAGAATGAGGAAGAGGATGAGGATGAGGATGATGACATGGATAAGATGAGTAAGAGGAGGAGGTGGAGGAGGATGAGGATAGGATGACGATGAGGATGAGGAACAGATGAGCATGAGGAGGAGGATAGGATGAGGATGAGGGTCAGGATGAGGATAGGATGAGGATGAGGATGAGGATGAGGGTGAGGATGAAGATAGAATGATGAAGAGTATGAGGATAGGATGAGGACATGGATAGGATGAGGATGAGGACGAGGATAGGATGAGGATGACGATAGGAGGAGGGTGAGGATGAGGATGTGGATGAGGATGGGGATGAGGATGGGGATGAGGATGGGGATGAGGATGGGGATGAGGATGAGGACGAGGATATGATGAGGATGAGGATGGGGATAGAATGAGGAGAAGGAGGAGGAGAAGGATGAGGATAGGATTAGGTAGAGGATGAGGATGAGGACAAGGATAGGATGAGGAGGAGGAGGATGAGGATGGGGAGGAGGATAAGGATGAGGATGAGGATGAGGATGAGGATGAGGATGAGGATGAGGATGAGGATGAGGATGAGGATGAGGATGAGGATGAGGATGAGGATGAGGATGAGGATGAGGATGAGGATGAGGATGAGGATGAGGATGAGGATGAGGATGAGGATGAGGATGAGGATGAGGATGAGGATGAGGATGAGGATGAGGATGAGGATGAGGATGAGGATGAGGATGAGGATGAGGATGAGGATGAGGATGAGGATGAGGATGAGGATGAGGATGAGGATGAGGATGAGGATGAGGATGAGGATGAGGATGAGGATGAGGATGAGGATGAGGATGAGGATGAGGATGAGGATGAGGATGAGGATGAGGATGAGGATGAGGATGAGGATGAGGATGAGGATGAGGATGAGGATGAGGATGAGGATGAGGATGAGGATGAGGATGAGGATGAGGATGAGGATGAGGATGAGGATGAGGATGAGGATGAGGATGAGGATGAGGATGAGGATGAGGATGAGGATGAGGATGAGGATGAGGATGAGGATGAGGATGAGGATGAGGATGAGGATGAGGATGAGGATGAGGATGAGGATGAGGGTGAGGATGAGGATATAATGATGAAGAGGATGAGGATGAGGATAGGATGAGGATGAGGATGAGGGTGAGGATGAGGATATAATGGAGGAT